>NW_015659919.1:783570-850405 GCF_001515625.1 Sinocyclocheilus rhinocerous | reverse complement strand
TCAGCCTAAATGCATCTATGTTCGCTCGAATCATTCGTGATCCAGCCTCATCTACAGAAGAAGTGAGTATAAGGGTTTTTTATGAATCTTTGCAAATCACCTTTCCTAATAATGCGCTAATTAGCAAGTTTCACGATGAATAAAAGTAAACCGTCTCTCTACAAGCTAAAGTAAACAGTCTCTCTGAGAGCAGCTCGGAAGAGAGGGCAGAGCTCATTAACATTTAAAGCAACATGGACTATAATGGCTTGATAAAAACAGAGCTGATTTTGACAGGTTTAAAAAGGTGTTTTTTACACTACCATTGAGAAATTTTAACCAAAGTATGTTATAGACTTTTAATTAAGACCCTAAAGAATCATATCAACTTGTGCAAAATGGGCATCCGATGACCCCTTTAAGAAATGAATACTTTTATTTAGCAAGGATGAATAAAAATGATCAAAAGTGACAGTAAAGACTTTTATAATGTTACAAAATATTCCTTATTTAAATAAATGCTGTTCTTTTGAACATTCTATTCAGTACAAATACTGAAAAAATGTATCACAGTTTTCACAGCAGCACAATTGTTTTCAGCATTAATAAAAGTTGTTTCTTGAGCTGCAAATCGCATATTAGAATGATTTCTGAAGGATCATGTGACACTGAAGACTGGAGTAATGATGCTGAAAATGCAGCTTTGTCATTACAGAAATTACATTTTCAAATATATAAAAATATACAACAGTTATTTAAAATTATAATAATATTTCACAATTGTACTGTTTTTACTGTATTTTTGATTAAATTAATGCAGTCTTGGTGAGCGTTAGAGACTTCTTTCAAAAACATAAAAAATGTTACCAACAACAAATGTTTGAATGGCAGCAAAAACACTCTTATCATTTGTATTTATGTTTATTATATGCTAAAAATAGTGGTTTTCAAATGTATTGTTAAATGGCCTTAATTACCTCTTTTTATTTTCAGAAACTGCAGAAATATTGGATTCTGCGTATTGGCCTTGATAGTGCTGTACTTGGTATTGGATCAAAAAGAAAACCTTACTACAAACCCTTTTTTGTTTTCATTTTTATAGTGAGTCGGGGAATATGCACAAATGACAGCTTTGTTGAGTATTAAAACTGGCAGGTCAGACAGACGTTGTGTCATTAAGCATTTAGATTCTCTCTCTGAGGAATATTTACAAAAATGTCACCTGCCTTTTCACATTTGCTGGGAGCAGGAAATAAAAGAAGCCGGCTGTTTTGTTGAATAACCTGAATATCTCAGCTGCTCCAACCATAATTAATTTAACTTGAAACAATGCAGGCAATAATCATTAGTCCATGTCAAACATGATGCCGGCTCAGTGTTGAACCAGTGAGATTCTGCTCTGAGCACTGAGGAATTCAAATTGTGCATACGCACATATACCCACCTCTCACATTTCGCTGTGGGTGTTGCCCTGATCGGTTTGTGGGTACCATCTGCCCTCAGATTTATGTAACAACTGATCCACAAGCAACTCTCACACATCCTGATTGTGACTCATGTCCCATGATGCCCCAGAATGGTATTAGTGAGAGGTTCACACTCTCCATGCCCGCTCGGTTCTTAGAGGCCTAAATACAGGAAATGGAAACTACCCGAAGGAAGATACAGGCAAGAAAAATTGCTGAAATGAGTCTGTCATTCAAAAATTTCAGCTATGGTTTCATACGTGATGATGTTGTTGCTATTTAAAGGGATAGTTCACCCCAAAATTAAAATTCTGTCATAATTTACTCACCCTCAAGTTATTCCAAACCTGTGTGAGTTTCTTTTTTCTGTTGAACTCAAAAGAAGATATTTTGAAGAATATGGGTAACCAAACAGTTGATGGTCCCCACTGACTTCCATAGAATGGAAAAAATACCATGGAAGTCAAAGGGGACCATCAACTTGTTTTTTTTTTTTTTTTTCAAAATATCATCTTTCATGTTCAACAGAAGAAATAAACTTATACAGGGCTGAAGCAACTTGTGGGTGGGTAAATGATGACAGAATTAAAATTTTTGGGTGAACTTTCCCTTTAATCTTTACATTGAGGTTTATTTTTATTTATTTATTTTATTTTATTTACTTAAAAAGTTTAGTTTCATTCATCTTTTAACATTTTGCAATTGTGCTTATATGTAGTGGATATTTCTGTGATTTTGTGACTTTTTTCAAATCATTTTCATTACATTTCATTCCACCACAGATATTATGTGATGAAATTACATTTGTTGATTTTTTTTCTTGATGTTTCTATTGTTTTCACACATTGCATAATCCATCATGAAAAGTATATAATGCCATAATTGTTACATTTTTCTATTTTTCTTATGAATATATTTTATCTATAGATTTTATAATTTGTATAGTTTTTTACCCTTGTTCCAGATCCAGACTTTAATTTTATTCAATCTAAAAGGTATTAATTATTATTATTAATGTATTATTGTGTATAATAGTATTGTGTCACAGACTTTCAGTTATAATATTTCAAAATTTTTATTGTTTTTTTTAATTATTATTATTACAATACTTTTATTATTGTATTTTTGTTATTATCATTATTATTATTAATGTAGTGTTGTGTATAATAATAATAATAATAATAATAATAATTCATAATTTTTAATTGAAAGTCTGGAACACAATACTGTATACTGTAAAAAGAAGAAATATTTTTTTAGATTGATAATTCATTGTTTAAAATTGAAATTGGGCTTTGACAAAAGTAAAAAGCTATCAAATCTATACATGCAATACATACCTAGGGAAAAAATAGCAAAATGAAATAATGATGGCATGGGAAAAGTGCCCGAGGTTGAAGAAACATAGATGTTGTATGGGCCGCTCTTCATTATTTTGTGAATGGAGGATTTGGCATGGATTTAAAGATCTTTGCCAACAAGTCTTGGAAGTGGTCTGCTCCAAAAGTGGACCGCCTTTGTCGATCAATTAGCTGTTAGTAGTGAATATTTCATTATCTGCAAGTTATATGCCCATTATAGATTGTGTGTGCCAGAAAGGGGTTTTATAGCACCATAAACCTTTCAAAGCATAATGTGTTGGATCCTGCTTCCCTGTTTTTGAGAAATAATGGCTTCTCTTATAATTTAGAGCAACCACCATCACAGATGTCGATTTCTCTGTTGAACTAAAACTAAATGCAGGTCTGAAAAACGGCTTCTGCTGGGTGTGAGAAAATAAACTTGCATATGACATATCTGAAAGTAAAACAGCTCACATACACAGCCACGGCTGGAGGTCCACAGCATCTCCCATCATTCCATTTGACATCTCTGTGTTCACTTAATGTGGACAACAGCTTTGTAATTCCTTAATCACAAGCAGCCTTGATGCAACACTGAGCCAATATCCAATGGGAGGCTGAATGTGATCAAATGTAGCGCAGCAAGAATTATGAACAGCCCGGTAATTCATATTCATTTATGAACACTGTACAGCATCAGCTGTTCTGTTCTTACTTGCATGATAAGCTCAGAACAAGAGATGGATCCTGTCCTCTCTCTCTTCCTTTCATTTGCACCATCACTGTTTTATTCTTTTGGAAAAGTAAAGCTAGTTTTGCTGCAATTCCTCGGAGTGCCATAGTAAACTCCTAAATAAAACATGTGCTGCTGCTGTGTGCTGCTCAGCTAACGTCAAACCCTTTCTTGTTCACTATCCATATTTCATGTGCTCCAAGTTGAAGTAAAAAAAAAAAAATCACAGGTTGTTCTGTTTGCAGGGCTGCTGGGGGCATTTGATGAGCATGACCTAAATGAAGAACTGTATCTGCTAGTGTGGCAATAGAAACTGCACCTAAACAGTCAAGTGAGACTAATTAACATGAGTCAAGTTGAGCCAAATCCACTCTATACAGTAGTTATTGTAGGGAAAAACTTATTTTGAGACTGGTAACACTTTCTATGAAGCCTGTATTTATAATGCATTATATGGGTATTCTTAATGCATTATAATGCATGCATAATGCTTTATAAACGTAATATGTTGTATCATCTGATAAATAATCATAACAACAGTTACAATACATTATAATACTTACCTATTTCTGGTTATAACTTTTAAGAATATGATCCATTATAACACCAGATGAAGCCTGCTTTTATAATTTATCATAAGGGTATTCTAAATAAATAAATAAGAAATAAAAACTCATAATGTGTTGTATCCTCTCATGAATAATCATAACAACAGTAATAATATTTGTGACTATAACTACTAAGAGTATGATGATTTATAACACACAATGAACACAATTTTATCCACTTTAGTTATAATGGATTATTTATGCCATAGTTTCATACTTTCCCAAGTCTCATTTTGACATGGTTTACTTAAGATCTGCATAGTATCATCTTCTGAGTGGTCTTTTATTGCTAACGGTAACCTGACAAAAACAAGGTTTTCTTTTAAACATCCAAAAAGCTTTAAGTGGTCTTTGTCTGCTTTAAGTAACAAAAGTTAAGCCTTCTTTTAAACAGCCATATGATATAATGAATGGGTTATGACACATTTGCTTTGAACATTTTTACCAAAATAGGTAAATATTGTTACTGTTGTTCTAATTATTCATGAGATGATACAACACATTATAAGGTTTTCTTATAAGGCATTATGCATGCATTATAATGTATTAAGAATACCTATATTAAAGGGGTCATCAGATGCCCATTTTCCACAAGTTGGTATGATTCTTTAGGGTCTTCATGAAAAGTCTATAACATACTTTGGTTAAAATTTCTCAATGGTAGTGTAAAACAACACCCCTTTTACCTTGTCAAAACAGCTCTGTTCACAGCAAGCCGTTTTGGTGCCTGTCCCCTTAAATGCTAATGAGCTCTGCTCACCCCACCTCTCTCTTCCATGGGGTGATGAGCAGTTCTCTAAGACTGTTAACTTTAGCCGCATTCGTCATGGAACTTGATAACTAGCACATTATTAGGAAAAGCGATTTGTAAAGATTCATAAAAAAAAACATACTTGCTTCTTCTGTAGGTGAAGCTGGATCATGAATGATTCATGAAAGTTTAAAGAGAATAATTTAAATCTTAGGATATTCTGAAATTCTGAAGGGGTTGGGCATTTGTAAACTAGATAGATAGATAGATAGATAGATAGATAAATAGATAAATAGATAAATAGATAAATAGATCGATAGACATTAATATATCAACCAAAACCGCTTATCAGACATTTTAATTTCTTTTTTTCTTAAATAGAAATTAAATTTTGCAATATTAAAATGAAATGTTGAAATAGAATGAAAATAGAAATGAAAATGGCTGCTTTTATGGTTATGTTATTATTATCATTAGCAATCATGCGTCTACAATTTGATGCAACATTTTGCATCAATAAATATTTTTTTTCAGGCTTTTTAATGTAACAAGTGCATATGTTATGCTTGAATCTAGCATGAAAAAACAGCTAGTTATGAATTACAAATGAGAGCAGAACTTGCCAACTCCCCTTCATACATTGCTACAATATTTACAATAGACAGTAGTCGTCTTTTTGCCCGGGAAATTTAATTGAAATGTGACCACACCTTTAGTCTGAGGATGTTTTTACTGGGATGGAGCTTCTCTCAGGCTGTTAGAGTCAGACCACAGGGACAGAAGAGATGCGCTGAAGAAAGCCAATTAGTGTGCACTTTTACACTATGTACATCTCCCGTTCACAAACACAACAAGATTTTCCTCAGAGCCACTGTACTGCTTTCATGAGCGGCTTTGCTTATTTTCTACTTTATGTTTTGTTATTTCTGCATGTTAAATGAATCGGTCTAACAGCTTAAACTCTGTTGTTAAACTAACTTGCTGTTGTCTAACTAGTGAAAAGAAGACTGAGTACATGTTTTTGTGAATCAGGTCAATGGAAAGCAATGGAAAGAGTAGGAAGCATTGTAGACTACCAATTAAGATAACTTCAAGTTTCAAGGTGCATTGCCTTGTGGTGCTGAAATTGGAGACAGGTTTTAATCTGTGACGGTTTGGGACGAATATATGTACTGTTACACCCCTAGTTGCTAATGCCATTCATTTGAACTTTATAGAATCAGGTTACACTGCGGCAGTAGTAGCAAAGAATCAGAATAGACAGGAATGAGAAAGTGCTTGTGGACTGTACATATGCGAGCTGCACTATTTCTGCAGGCGCTCCCAGCAGTGAGATCTCGCTGTGAGTTTGCACTCAGTCTGAGAGCAGTGTGTCCAGTTTACACTCATTAGCCACATTAGCAGCCTCCCTGCTGTGCCACCCTGTGCTCTGTTCTCAATACGACAGCATTTACCCTAACCTACGGACATCGCTTTCACACAAATGAGTATCTGCGATCTGTCACTCCACATTAAACAGCGCCAAAACGGCATTTATTGTTTGAATACTACAATACAATGGACAGAATTTGAAATCTGAGACTTTGTTTCATATTAAAAGTAGTGGTCGACCGATATCTGCCATTTTTCAAATATCGGCATTGGCCGATAAGTTTTTCTGTTTGGCCGATGTGTTCGAGTCGGGACTTTTATTTTGATGGCGCGGTTCGCTGTTGTCATTCAGTTCTGTCTAATACGGATAGAAGTCTATCTAATAATCAGATAGAACTGTTAAACAAAGGAATTAAAATGTATACAAAAAACGATTGCTTTAATATTATTAAAGGCAAATATTATAATACTTTCTCGTTTGCCGTCAGCATTCCGCAAATACGCATTTATATAATTTAAACAAATCTTTGAATGACTAATGAACATTTAATTTGACAAACCTTGCCGACTTAGTCGAATCTTTTATTAAATATTTATTTATTTGTGAAAAATACTTTGTCTTCTAGAGTATAAGTATTTTTATTTTACACGTTTATTTTTTAATCCATTTTCAATTTCAAATTTCTCCATGTTTACTGTTCCAAAATGTTCTATATGTTTCTTAAAAATAAAATGTGTTCAGTGGGAAAAAAAGTTGTTTTTTTACCTAGACATTTAAAAATAACATTTTAGAGCTGTAATAACATATTTTATCGCAATACCGTGATACCGTGATATTTTTTTTATCTAAGGTTATCATACCGTCAGAATCTCATACCGGCCCATGCCTATCGACCACTAATTAAAAGTACCAAAGCACAATGCTTATTGCTATATATTGGATGGGAAGTGCCCTTCGATGTTCCGTCAATTAACTGAAAACAGGCTAGACTAATTGATTCTTGGGATTTAAGAATCGATATCGTTCCGTAAAAATGAGAATCGATTAATATAGAGATATCAATATTTTTTACCCAGCCCTACTGGTTATTGTGATGATTACGTGCTCTGTGAAACAGAAGAAGGATGTCCCACATGCATGAGACCTCATGACTTTCGGTGTCAAATAAAAAGCTATTTCATGTGAAGGCAATGGTTTGAAAAACAGAGAAGAAAAAGGCCACTTATGATGTCTGACTGTATTTAGATAATGTATTATTAAAATGTAAGTGCAGTAGACATGGATGAAAGAACCGGTCTCATATTTTTTCAGCCTTGTTCTCGTATTGGATTTTTTTTTTTTGGCTTTGGGATTTTTTTATTTAGGTCACATTTTCTGCACCACTTTGAAGAGCTGGAGTATGAATTATTTACTGGTGGAAAAAGGGCTTTGAACAAGGAAATACCACAATGAATGGATCCTGTGATTATTGCCTTTACAATATAAATGTGCTTTAATTACACAAAATGTAATGTGTTTACTGTTATGTGATCTGTCAACACTTTCTGGGCACAGTGCTTGTATGCACGTCAGTTACAGTCTAGTATGCATGTTATTAATTAATTTGCAAGCATATATTGCATGTTTTTTATTAAATTCAGTAGGCTTTTAATTGAAAGAATAGTATAGGATGAAAAAAAGCTGTGAGGACCTGGTAATTTATGGTTTAAAGTTTAATTTTCATTCTTTTTCATCTACACAAACATTAAAATAAAGTAAAAATATAACTATAAACAGTATAAATGAAACAAGGCACATGCACGCGTGCAAACACACACACACACACACACACACACACATATGCACATACTGTATATACTGTATTGTTTAATATTAGTTTCATTTATAGTTTTTTGTTACATTTCATATTTCTACTAAATATAATTATATAAAGTATATATATGTCTTTCTTTTTCTGAATCATGCAGACGATATATTCAAATGATCAAGCTGGTGATGTAACACTGTAGACAGGAACATGTAAGAGTCACAGAGAAATATTTTCATTACAAATCAATCAATTTAGCTCTGTTCCAATAGTATGCTGCCTACAGCCCTGTATCCAAACAGTCATGGAACCTCATATGTGAACAATTTGGAACATTCTACTTTAGTGCGGAATACTTTTTTTTACAGTTGATTTCAATAGACTTTGATATTAGCATGTTGCTAAGCTAACATTTTTTGGGGGGGCAAAATACTACCCATTTTTATTGCACTGAACTAGGGGTGTCGCGATATACCAGTATTGACGATAACCGTGATATTCAAATCATGAAATATCGACATCGTGTTAATTTAGGGTGTGACGATATATGGGTATTGGTGATAACCACAATATTTAAAATGAACAGGACACGCAAATAGCCTACTCCAGCGCCAGTACCTGGTTGACCTCCCAGGTGGCAGTATTGTGCCTTAACGCTGACACCTGTCAAACAAGAAGACGCAGCTCGCGGCCACGCTACTCCGAGAAGAACCATGTTCAATATTATACAGACAGTAAGTTGCCATTATTTTACTAGTCATTGAATGGGAAACGTTACATTAACCTGTTAACAGCGGTTTCCTGTGTTCATATATTTAAATAAAGGGGTGATTCTTTTAACAAGTACCGCATTGTCTTTACTCGTCTAATTTTTGTATTTGTATTTGCAATCAAGTCATGGCCAATACATGTGTGTAGCACTTTATTTCTTTGTTCAAATCTATTACACGATTAAAACAAATCTAGAAAAACTGAGCGACCACAACTTGACAGTATTTTCTCTCTTGTTATTTCATAGGGAGCTTCAAAGACGACAGAAAGCCAGAGTCTCAGGTCAGCTGTGACCTGAAGAAGAAGAAGTGAAAATGCATGTGCCCTGTGTTTATCAGTATCCTTATGTTCATTGGGTAAAAAGAAAAACTAAATAAACAAAGTAAAAATTTATTTTGCTGATTCCCCAAGGTTTCTATAGATATTGCGATATATCGATATTGTGAATTCTTTTGGACACAATAACCGTGGTGTAAAAAATCTAATATCGTGATAGCCCTATTGTATCAATACTTTTTACTACTAAATGAGATATATGTTTGTTTAAAATCAACTTTTTTCTCACCTCGTCCTCCATCTTTGATGTTTTTTAAGTGAGCGTGTCACAATGCATTCTGGGAGAGCCTTCTCCGCTAAGGATACATGTGATGCCTTAGAATTGACTAGGTATTTTTGATCCCTACATTTTGAAGTGTGACTATAATTCCTTAAAGGGATAGTTCACCCAAAAATGAAAATTCTGTCATTATTTACTCACCCTCATGTCGTTCTAAACCCGTAAGACCTCCGTTCATCTTCGGAACACAAATTAAGATATTTTTGATGGAATCTGTTTTTTTCTTTTGCGCACAAAAAGTATTCTCGTAGCTTTGTAAAATTACGGTTGAACCCCTTTTGTCACATGGATTATTTTACCAATCTCCTTGCTATGTTTCTGGGCCTTGATCGTGTAAGGACCCTTGCTGTCTATGGGAGGGTCAGAGAGCTCTCAGATTCCATCAAAAATATTTTAATTTGTGCTCCGAAGATGAATGGAGGTCTTAAGGGTTTGGAACAACATGAGGGTGTGTAATTAATGACAAAATTTTCATTTTTGGGTAAACTATCCCTTTAAAGGGTTTGTTCACCCAAAAATGAAAATTCTGTTATTAATTACTCACCCTCATGTCGTTCCAAACCCGTAAGACCTTCGTTCATCTTCGGAACACAAATTAAGATATTTTTCACATGCGTCATGGTACTCTCGTGAATGACGGAGGAGACTGATGTGGAAAGGAAGAATTGTTGAATAAAGTTGTTATTTTTGTTTTCATTTGTGCTCAAAAAGTATTCTCTTAGCTTCATAAAATGAAGTTGACGGTTGAACCACTGATGTCACATGGACTATTTTAACGGTGTCTTTACTACCTTTCTGGGCCTTGAACGTGGTAGTTATGTTGATGTCTATGGGAGGGTCAGAAAGTTCTTGTATTTTATCGAAAATATCTTAATTTGTGTTCCAAAGATGAACGAAGGACTTGCGGAATTGGAACAACGTGAGGGTGAGTAATTAATGACAGAATTTTCATCTATGGGTGAACTACCCCTTTAAAATGTCTGTAAGAAGTGGACAATATTGTACCATGATTTTGTGCTTGCCTTCATACACACACATATCTATATATATATATCTATATATATATTTTTCTTTTTCTTTGTGTCTTTCTTACATATGTGTGTGCTGTTTCAGATACTGTAGCAGAGATGCTATTGCAACAGTTACACACCACGTTGTCTTGCAGCAAACAGATCCATTTTCACTCCCGTGGCTACTGGGCTACTGTGTCAGTAGATCTTTGAGCCTGAGCCTGTTACAGTGCTGGAGGTGTTTGTGAAAAGGGCCCCAGATGGGTTCGGGCATATGACTATGTGTTGACTCATGTCTGCTGGGGAAACAGTGACCTGTGGTCATTGGAATGCACTGGCCTCATTCATGCTGCGGGTACTGGTGTCATCATTCACCTCTGAATGCCAGCACCACACAGTGCCAGGGCCACCATCTGATGCAAGATTGGACTTTGAAGGTCAAAAGCTTCCCTAAATTTGTTCTCAACATGTCACATCCTACAGCAGGTTTGAAGATGTCCGAACTGAGCTTTTTAAAGGGAGAGTTCTCCCAAAAATTAATATTGTGTCATCATTTACTCGCTATTCTAAACCTGTATGAGTTTCTTTTTCTGTGGAACATAAAAGAAGATATATTGAAGAATGTTGGTAACACCACATTTGCTGGTCCCTATTGGCTTCCATATTATAAATAAATAAAAAATAAAAACACTATGGAAGTCATTTTTCAGCAATGTAAAAGTCTTTAGTGTCACTTTTGATCAGTTTAATGCATCCTTGCTCAATAAAATTATTAATTCCTATCTTTCTAAACCTCAAACTTTTTGAACAGTTGTGATGTATAAACATATATAATGGTGTCATTCTGATCTCAAGATCCAATCCCCCTTGGACCCATTTCATTGGCTAAGCCAGCTTTTTATTGGTAATCTATTCAGTCTCTGATTTCAAATGATAGAAAATCATTGTGCCGTGTATGAAGCTCTAATTATGAAAATATGTTAATTAATGTCTTTTAAATTACATATCATATTATTACAGAAGCTAAATAGGAAAATTAAACACTTGCATTTTACAGTTTCAGTGTTCAGTTGGCAAACTAACAGTGCTAACTGCTTAAAAATAGCCCAGTTGATTAGCTAAAAGAATTATTCAATCAGACATTGAAGATGAGGATAGGATCTTACATGACACAAGCAATTTTTTATAAAGAGGACAGATGATTCATAAACTGATGTTGTACATACTACTGCAGATGGGCTTATGCTTCAGAAACTATACATATTTTAATACCTAGTCAAACATCAACAATGGCATAAGAATAATTATAAATACTAATAAGTTAGAGAATTCACATCTAAAGAACTGTCAAGGCAGATTGTGTCTGCTAAATATACATAGTCTATACACTGATGCAGAGCGACACAGCAGTGATGACCACAAGATACTTGCAATTACTAATTACTTTTAGCCCACACTCTCAACAGACTAATTCTAGATCATTCTTTCTCTTCCACGACTACCCATTAGACTCACTGTGGAGGAGATTGAAGGAATGGACTCTTGGGAAAACAGGCAAGGCATACGTCTTGATTGCAATCAAAAAGACTCTTTAAACTCTCATGCAAAAAACATATCAGAGAATGAGAGGAAAACAAGTGAAGGGATGAACTTCAAAGTGCAGATCCATTAATGTCTTTTAAATTACATATCATATTATTACAGAAGCTAAATAGGAAAATTAAACACTTGCATTTTACAGTTTCAGTGTTCAGTTGGCAAACTAACAGTGCTAACTGCTTAAAAATAGCCCAGTTGATTAGCTAAAAGAATTATTCAATCAGACATTGAAGATGAGGATAGGATCTTACATGACACAAGCAATTTTTTATAAAGAGGACAGATGATTCATAAACTGATGTTGTACATACTACTGCAGATGGGCTTATGCTTCAGAAACTATACATATTTTAATACCTAGTCAAACATCAACAATGGCATAAGAATAATTATAAATACTAATAAGTTAGAGAATTCACATCTAAAGAACTGTCAAGGCAGATTGTGTCTGCTAAATATACATAGTCTATACACTGATGCAGAGCGACACAGCAGTGATGACCACAAGATACTTGCAATTACTAATTACTTTTAGCCCACACTCTCAACAGACTAATTCTAAATCATTCTTTCTCTTCCACGACTACCCATTAGACTCACTGTGGAGGAGACTGAAGGAATGGACTCTTGGGAAAACAGGCAAGGCATACGTCTTGATTGCAATCAAAAAGACTCTTTAAACTCTCATGCAAAAAACATATCAGAGAATGAGAGGAAAACAAGTGAAGGGATGAACTTCAAAGTGCAGATCCATTACAATCCATTAAAAAAGTGCTTTTGCTGGATCGAAACGGAAGATCAATAAAAGCCAGTTAAATGTCTGACACAGCTCACTAATATCTGTAACATACACTCCTATTCAGAGGAGGAGTGCGAGTGAGAAAATACAAAATTGTATTCTAATGGAAGAGTCCACTCCACACCCTGAACACACACACACACCACCCACCTCTCAGCTGTATCTGAATGTAAAACACACACACGTTCACAATTATCATGCTGGATTTTCACGCCGTAGCATCCGAGGCTAATTCCTGCATGCTTTCCTCCTTTTCCCCCTGAGGGAATCAGGGTAGGAAATGCCGTGATGGGTTATTACCAGACGAGATTCACACTGTAAGACCTTGAATGGCACTATTTTCTCTTAATTTCATTGCCATTCTTTTCTTTTGCTAGTTATTGGAGCCTGAGAAGATGTATTCTGCTTCTCAATGTGGTTCAAAGCCATAAATGGTGAATGAAGTTCTTAGCTATGCAAACTACTGCATTTCTACTTTAATATTCTGTGCATATATTGCGTCGATGCTTTATAGCCCAAGAAAGTTTCAAATAAACAGTGTTTATTGAGCAGTATATGGAGAAATGGGAACATTACATGATATCTCATTTTGGATAAAAACATGCAAGGTTATGATATATTGACTTGTGAAGACTATGTTTGGAGACTATTTACTGGACAATTTAGCTCACCTCTCTGCTGTGTAGCCTGGGCTAATGATACATTTAGATCTTTATATGCTGCACATTTGCACTTCAGTCGATAGCATGTGGAAATGTTATCATCCTTAACTGTCACAGCAAATGTTTTGCCTGGAATGACATATTTACCACAGTGCATATGAAATCTTATTTGCAAGGGCAGAACGGGCCCGTCACGACTCGGTGAAGTGCATCTTGGGTAACAATGGGAAAAAACAGAGTCTCAAAAACAATGTTTTATTGAATTGTCATGAAATTGTGTGAACAGTTTTATTTGGTTTGTGGAAGTGTTCTGGAAGTTTCATTTGTTTGGCTATCAGGTAAATTCAAAAGTCAGAATGATTGGTAAACTTTTATAGAATGAAAATATTCAGCAAAGTAAGCTTACATCCTACCATGTCATTTTCTGTATCAATAGTTTTATATAATGGAGTGTATCTGTACTTTTTTTCTTATAGGAATTAGCAGGTCCACAAACGAGCTCTCTTTAATATCTCAGTTGTTTCTTCTAGAGCACAATGAGAATAAATGAAGATCTCCAGTGTCCAGGGTTATTATAGTTAACTTAAAACTGAAACTAAAACCATATATATTTATACAACAGTTCTTGCTGGTTCTCGAATCTGATTGGCTGAGAGCCTTTTCCAAGCATGTGATACTCTAGTGATAACAGAACTCGAACCTTTGCACTGTTTGTATCACTCTGCTGGCAGCATATATAATATTAAAATATAATAAAAGTAAACAAAAAACAATAAAAATGACTACAAAAAACTACAAAATATAAAAACTGTAGCTAAAATTCGAATGAAAACAGAAAATATAATATGAATAGTGTAATAGTAACTATAATATTATTTTTCAAATTTTTCTAAACTCTAAAGTCTATTCAGTTATGCTATCCTTATGTGTGACCCAGGACCACAAAATCAGTCTTAAGGGTACATTTTTCGAAATTGAGATTTATACGTCATCCGAAAGCTGAATAAATAAACTTTCCATTGATGTATGGTTTGTTAGGATAGGACAATATTTGGCGAGATACAACTATTTGAAAATGTGAGGGCGCAAAAAAATAAATATTAAAAAAAAAAAAAAAACTGAGACAGTCGCTGTTAAAGTTGTACAAATGAAGTCCTTAGCAATGCATATTACTAATCAAAAATTAGGTTTTGATATATTTATGGTAATACATTTACAAAATACCTTCATGGAACATGATCTACTTAATATCCTAATGATTTTTGGCATAAAAGAAAAATTTATCATTTTGACGCATACAATGTATTTTTGGCTTTTGCTACAAATATACCCGTGCTACTTATGACTGGTTTTGTGGTCGAGGGTCACATTTGTTTGTTTTTGTCTTTTTTTAAGTTGATACTCAAAAGAAAAATAACGATGTATTTAATTATTTCTCTTTAAAACTAAAGTACCTCAGTTATAATTTTGCAATGCCCCTTTGTTTTCCTAAGGTTTATTTAATAGATCCGTTTTAATATTAATAGCTCTCTGTCTTAATGAGAAAATGTGACTACCAGAAGGCATGTGACTCTCTCAGTCATCTGCCGCATATTTACACCTAAGTCTCAAGAAAACACAAAAGCGCTATGCCAAGAAAACACCAACTGTCAAAAAGAATTCGGATGAATTGCAGGAGCAGAGCTTAATGCTGTTGAAGGTATCACTATTCCACTGCTGTCCCACAGGAAAAGTGCTCAGGAAAGCAGTGTGACTGGAGAGAACACAAAAGTGTCTCATATTACACTGCCTAAAATTAGGTTTCGACCGTTTTAGATCAAATGTGCCAGTTCTAGTACACCAACAGCATGATTACACAGCTGTGTCAGTCAATGCGGTTTGAGCAGCCGTGATTGTGTTCACAGCAGCTGTCACTCTTGTAGTGTTGACATAGTTGATGAAGATGAGATCTGATGGGAAGAGTCAGTGAAGGCGACCCTCTTGTGGTCAACATGAAATCAAAATGGATTCTGTTTACCTCATTATATTCTCCTGGTGTTATTGTGAAAGTCTTTATAATTGTGCTTTAAAAAATCGCTTTAAAACAATGTTACTGCCCTATGTTTTTTTTTTATAGTTGTATCCTGTTTCACTCTGTAATCACATTACAGAAATTAAATCAGATGCAAACAACATAATGGCACTAGTAACACCAAGGTCATGGGTTCGATTCCCAGGGAAAGCAAAAACTGATCAAATGTGTACCTTGAATGCACTGTACGTTATTCCAAATAAACATGCATAAATTGATTGTTACAGTGTTATTAGGCACCTTTTTCTTAATTTTTATATTTTCAGTTTATATTTTAATTTTAGTAATAATAATAGCAATTTTATGTGCTTTTGCAACTTTTATTGCTTTTGTTAGTTTTTATATGTATTTTTACATATTTCCATTTCGCTTTAATTTATATATCAGTTTTAGTTTTAGTAATTTTAGTACTCCTTTTATTTCAGTTACAGTGGTTACCAAGTTTTTCATCAAATTTTTATATTTTATTTTATTTCAGCTTTATTTTAGTTAACAAAAATAATAGCTTTCATAATAATGGCTCTCAACACTGGATTGCAGCGGTTGTCTTGATTTGCTCTCCGTATAGCTGCATTGTTGATTTGAAGAACCAACAAATATTAAAGCTCTCATTTGTTTTCATTTGTCTTTTCTTTTTTATCTTTTATTTTGTTCTTTCTAAATCAAGTCATTCAAAGCAATGAAAACAACATCCAAACAAGACATGATTGGCAAAGAACATCAGACAATAGATCTGTCGTAAGCTACAGTTTTGTAACATGTATTTGTCGGTTCACTTTGTGTTTTCAGCAGCAGCGATTCACCAACTACTCCCTTATCTGTAGCCTTATTAGCGCTAATATGTTGCTACACTTTGTTAAACAGAAAATTACAGCAAATGTACCATGATGGTTCGGGAAGATAATATAGTGTGCCGAGACATTAGATAAGATAAGTATTCCCACAGATATTGCACACTCGTTAGCATATTAAAATGTACCCTTTTCTTTTTGTGTATTTTTTTAATTGAATTCTAGTGTAGCACAATCATGTCCCACCATGCCACGGCTCCATGGGAAGTGCATGTGGTGTGGCCGATGTCACGGACACATTTATTTTTTCAAGCTTGAAAACTCCCCTGAGTCACACAAGGACAGTCTGCTGTCAAATGCAAAATTGGAAGTTCCCGGGTTTTATCTTCATGTGGATTGAGAGTTCCAGAGAACTACACAAGCGGCCTCTTAAATGCAGTTTAAATATAAACAGGGAGATGCAGGGATGGTGCAGTCCCGTTTTAAATTTTAATCAAAACCTTTTAGCAGGATGAAGCAAGTGAAGCTAGTTCCAGAAAATGGCCTTGGAGACAAAAGAAAAGAGGCTCATTACAGAACTGGCTGCTGCACCGTCCCAGACCACACATGTATACGTATGCATGCACAAATGCGCATCCCTGTCCCGCCGGCTGGTGGAAAGTGGGACGGGATGTTCCAGGGATGACGTTTCTCTCAGTTAACTGCAGACCCCTTGAAGTAGTGCGCCCTCTCTGGTCTTAAATCTAAGCACTCAAACGATTATGTACTTAAAATAGTCACATTAGGGAGACCATATGATGAGAAATATACATTTTAGGACAGTGAATGGAAAAGCTTTTCCATGCCATAACTTGCTGGACAGCTGCGTCTATTTTTATGCTCACTAAAGTGCTCTAGACAGGTAGGTGCTGCACTCTTTGCATTCAGCTGGATGAGGGTTTTTAACATGTCCTGGCGGGATGTAGTAGTATAAATGTAATAGTTTAGTGTAACTTGATTACCTGATTACCTTGATTACCTTGGATTTCAGTAATGTACAATTTTACAGACCTTCAACATCAAGTTCAGCTGTAAACACAGTATTGTGCCAGAGTGCATTTGGTGCTCATGTGGGAAATGCAGGTTTGAATCTGATGTGATTCTCTAATCTTCTTCTTTTTTCACTTATTATCTTATTCCCTTTTCACTTAGTCTCTGTTAAGTGGCACAAAACTACAAAAATGTATATGTATTATATGTAGATAAACTAGTCAACCTCACTATATCGGATAAGTAGTTGACCATTGTGACCTTTAATATCATGAACATCATTACATTGATGTTGATGTAAATACAGGGAATGCTTGAGGATAAGCCTGGACTTAAAGATCTATTGATTTAGTGATTGTTTTAGAATAATTAAAAGATTTAATATATCCATTCAGTGTTTTATTTCATGGATTTCTGCTGACACTATCTGCTATCGCATTGGCCAGGTCTCTGGAAGAAACCAATACACAATGCTATTGATCCCAAATCAATCCTGTGTAATAGTCCCATGGCTTTGTCTGGAGAAAATAAACACAAAATGTATGATTTTGTCTTTTGCTCTCTGTTGAAGCTCAGTCAAGTGGTTCTTGCTGAAAGTTTCTTTAGATTAAATAAATCATAAGATCACATGTATGATATCCACTGAGCTGCTCCAGATTCATGCAGTTGTCAGGGCAGTCCATTACATTTATATCACTATCTCTTAAATGGTAGGAAAAATCAAGACGAGATAGACCCTTCAACATCAAGCCAACATGCTGTGTTTTTGTAAAGATGTGTTTTCCTGATAATCTTTGAGAAACAGGCGCCTTGAAGCTACAAGCCGTAAACAATTTGTGCTTTTTCTAGTAATACAGTGGCCTCCAAAAATATCTGGACACTTAAACCATGAATAAAATGTGTGATTTGATTATTATCATAGCATTAGATAACAAAATATTAAATGATCTGAAACTGTGAGCATGTTCCACTAATGTTTATATAAATAGGCCTTTATAAATTCACAGGGGCTTGGGGCAGAAAAGTCACCAAAATTAATAAAAATGCACCTGTATGAGTTTAAATTTATAATATATAATATACTTAATATTACACGAGCAAGAGTGTTTTCCCAAATATCAGCATGATTGCAAATTAGATATTGATTTTATATTACAGTTCAGTAAACAAGAAGTTAATATGACTAACATTTTAGACATAACATTGTCACTATGATCTATTTTTACTCTATTTTCCCAATGAAAATAGTTCTAAACAAAGCCACAACAGAACCCGTGTGTCTCGGAGCATCACACAGCAGTGATTCATTACTAGATGAATCCACATTTTTAAAATGAATCAGTGTAATGACTGATTCAGTGACTCACTCATAAAAGCAGCCTCTTGCTTAGTTCCTGAATAAATCAGACGAACAATCATTGAATGACTCATTAAGAAAATGACTTGCTGCCACCTACTGGTGGTTTCATTTTTAAAGTATCATTTCATCTTCTAATCATTTCACATTTCCTTTTTTTATTTTTAAAGCTTTAAAAAGGATTATGCAACTAAAATTGGACGGTTGCCACCTCTGAGCTGCATTAAACAGTCTTATGTGAATACACCTAAATGCCACTTCCGATGCAGCTTCTAATGCACTTCTGCGGTGCAAAGACAGTTTTTGTTGGTATTGATTTCATGATCAATGCTGTGATTGGTCACAGCAATATAGTGTTATTATTCTAATTGATTTTATTCCTTAAATGTAAGAATTTGACATTAAAGGTGATGCATCTATTTAATAAAGTTTAAAAATTGCCCTCGTAAAGATAAAAAAAAAAAAAGCTCTTTGGGATCAATTTAAGGAAAATTGTTGTAGCATTTAAAACTAATAAACCTTTTCTGTATTTCTTTAAAGTAAATGCCACCTAATTCCATATGACCTTTTTTTAGCTTTAGTAAATTTGCTTTGTGCATGTATCGCAGCCTATTAATTTGGCTGCGATACAAGAATGTCTGTTCGCATTTATTTCTTCACTTTACAACTAAACTGCTTCAGGTCCATTATATCCCGACAAACATCCCCCCAGCTTGCCAGTGGGAGAGCAGCGATTTGATTGGCTGTGTTACCTGATATTTGTTGTTTGATAGGTTAGCAGTGGCAGGTCATGGCTTCCTGCGGTGGATCCTGTGCATTTTTAAAGAGACCCACTGAGTTACCAGCAAGACTTCCTTTGCACACAAACAGCCAGCCTGACCTTTAGCAGTAATAAACACAATTAAAAATGAATAAGAAAATAATTGAAAGTAACCCACACTTTACTTGAAAGATTAAAACTGGAGCAAACAAACCCAAGTTGAAAACTTGCAAGAAAGCTGTTGACATTTCCTTTAGCTTCTCGTTTAAAGATCACAATACAAATGTCCCAGATATGATGATGTCAGTGGTGCTACCCTTTAAGCCATATTTAATTAGCATTTCCGTATAGTGCCTTCATCTCCCGCTACAGCAGATAAAACTAGTTGAAAAGAACTTCCTGAGACTCTTCATTATTTTATAGTAATCTGCACCTTCCCATTACTCTGCCGGAGTGAAGTATTTATTTTTGCAATTGACTGCTCTGTATGAATTTCCCTCCATACAAACGCACCCCTCCCTCCACGTCCCATTAATCAGAGTGACTTGAGTGCCAGTGCGATTTGAGGGTAATGCAGTGCAGACGCTCAGGCCAGTTTCTCAGCTCCTTTGGGCTCTCCACCAGCCCCGTTCTCTCCTTCCTTAAGCCGAACTTCAGGGACGAGTAGCCAGCAGGTTGGACTGAATAATGCAGTCTGTGTTGTAAGCAGAAGCCATTAGCTCGTCTTCTGCATTCCCTCATGTTGCTGATTCAAAAACAATTAGCTCCACGATTCCAGTTTCTCAGTGTGTATCAGCAGAGCCCTCGGCCATCGATTGCATCATTCGTTATGGGCACTCAGGGAGACGCTTCCTGGTTTTTGCTTAATGAATTACCACGTCTATGCGACCACGTCTCTTTATCTACACTTGCGGTAAGGAAAAATAAGAGAAAACAGATTAAAAGTAAACAGGACACGATGTAGTATTTCTATAAAACATTTATCTCGTCTGTACACACCGCACTTGGCAGCTCTCTTTGGCCTCAACGGTCAGTGGTTTGATATAGTGCATGTCAGAATAAAGCCTGACCTCTTCAGCTCTCTTGGACTTTGCCAAAGCTTCTCATCTTATCACACACCCTCTGCAGAGACTGCACTTTACCCGCTAACACCTCAGACGGCACGCTCAATGGGAAAAGTGTTGGTGCTGCTAAGGGTCAAGTTCAAGGGCCCCTGGATGGCGGTTTCATTTTAATGACAAGATGTTTGGTTATATTCAGGGCCAACGCCCAATGTTCAGAATGAGTTTTTCAGTGGTTGATGGTTCAATAAAAAAAAAAAATTTCCCAAATAATATATATATATATATATATATAATTATAATTCTTTATATATGAAAAAGTATTTTTGTCATTTGATGTGTTTTGTTTTATCTGCATGTTTGCATGTTACTTTGATTTACTTTACGTTTTTTAAGTATTAGTAATATTTTAACAAATCTGCTTCAATGCCTATTTTAAAAATAAATGAATAGAAATAATATAAGATTGTACCGAAATTAATGTTTTCTTTTCAAGCATAATATTCTTTCTTTTTTCTTCATTATATCAAAGCACTTGAATCACTCTCAAATTTTCACCTTTATGCCCCTTCACAAGTTCGCCTGCCCATCCAGTCCTGATAGTTAATGGTAAACGAACTTGGCTTGCTGTCCTTAAGGCTCGAACCTAACACCTCAGACGGCACGCTCAATGGGAAAAGTGTTGGTGCTGCTAAGGGTCAAGTTCAAGGGCCCCTGGATGGCGGTTTCATTTTAATGACAAGATGTTTGGTTATATTCAGGGCCAACGCCCAATGTTCAGAATGAGTTTTTCAGTGGTTGATGGTTCAATAAAAAAATAAAATTTCCCAAATAAAATAAAAAAAAATTTTTTTTTAAATCTAGTGTGAAAATCTTTTTTATGTAGTGTAAAACACCAAATTCTTACTGTTCATATGATTAAAAAAAAAAATTATATTCTTTTTTTCAGAAAATTATTGAATATATTATATATGAATATAACATTATATATTAAATATATGTGTTTTTAACTTAATTGTCATGATTACACACTGTAGGTAGCGCAATCCTGACAACCTGTGCATTTTGCCTATGTCTGTTCACAAGTTCGCCTGCCCATCCAGTCCTGATGGTTAATGGTAAACGAACTTGGCTTGCTGTCCTTAATGGAGGCTCGAACCCGAGGCTCAGCTTGAGCGCTGAGTTCAACCCCTCCATTGCGGTACAACCTAGAGGAAGAATAACAGAAATAGAGGAGGAGAAGGGGAAGTGGAGGGATGCCGGAAGAGTTGACGCTGGGACGGTGCAATGAGTGCTGCTTATATAGGCTTGTAATGATGATAGACAGGAGCGAATTATTAGGCTCCTTCCAAAACTTCATTAAAAATATTAAAAGGGAAAAAAACAAAAAATTCAATCACTACAATCAATGTATCTATAAATTGCATTTGTAAAGTATTTTTGAATAAATTAATAGATTGAAACAAAAAAGGAGACGTCTTTGACCCTTATATTTGGTTCCTGCAAATTCTGAATATGTAATGGCTGCATTTATTGTTAGGAAACAATATGGGTCATTAACACTCACTGTTTAGCACTTTGGACTTGTATTGCTAAATAAATGATTACATTACAGCATAATAAATATACATGTGTTTGATTCTGGCAGACCCAAATGCCAATTTCACACAGTGTAGACACTAGCTGAAATACATTAAGCTCTCTTAATTTGATGTACAGGGTCGACTCTTGTGCAGTTAATCTAATAATCTTTTAATCACTTCCCCTTTATATACAAGCATCTCTGGAGGGGTAAAGCGAAACGCAACCCACTCAGGCGCTCATGTGCCGGGCATAGACACACCTCTGACCCAGGCCATGTCCTGCTCCAGAGGAAGGGTGATGGGATTTTAAATATTTACATCTTCTCTGTGAACTTGTGAGCGCCTGCCCCCTAAGGTCTGGGCAAATTAAAAAAGCAGCTCCAAGTCCACTGCCGCTTTGAAGCTTGAATACCGTAGTAAAGAGTCCTTTGTTCAGATAGGCTGGCTTCTGATTCCATCTGAGACCCCTTTGTGAAAATTAAACTCATAAGAATATTGGAGGGAAGGTAACATGATTGGTACAAGCAAATTCAGAAATTAATTGGGTCGCTTTCAATAAGGTGCGAATTTAAATTGAATTGGACAAACAGTTAAACTGAAACTGTGGTATTTAAATTTGAATTGAAATTTGAATTTGGAACTGAATTGGAATATCTATCTATCTGTCTATCTATCTATCTGTCTGTCTGTCTGTCCGTCTGTCCGTCCGTCCGTCCGTCCGTCCGTCCGTCCGTCCGTCCATACGTGTGTCTGTCCTTCTATTGTGTCTATCTGTTGTACCTGTCTATTCGTCCATTTGTCTGTCCATCTATCTATCTGCGAGTCTGTATTTCTGTCTGTCTATCTATCTATCTATCTATCTATCTGGATATAAGCTATATTTTAATATCTAAACTCAATGTTTTTTTTTTTGAAAAAACATTGTTTTTCCAATTAAACATTAGTTATATGAATGTGAATTTCAGTTAATTTTAAATTCTACTTATATTCACATTGGAACAGCATTTCTCAATCCTGTTTGCTACCTTAATTCAAATTCAGTTCAAATTCTGGAATCCAAAGGGCATTCTTAATTCAATTTTGAATGGCACACATACCCATATTGCATGTCGCCAGCCATTGATATGTACCATTGGAGGGGAAATTGAGAAGTCATAATTGACCGAGCAGACTCTGGTTAATTAATTTCTATTCTGTGTTCTTCACTCAACTATGTTCCCTGTGCTGCGCCAATCAATCCCTTCATATCGCTTTATTATGACCGTGCCATACATGTAAGGGAAGAAGTGATGTTTATAGGTGACTGCTCATGGCCTCTGTGCACCGTGAGCAAATAACAGGAGAGGTGTGGAACAGACAATTGATGGGGGGGGGGAGAAAATTATCAGTGTCGTGATTAGGGTTTGAATGATGCAGAACCTATATCACAGCTAGAGGGCACTCTCACAGGCTCTGAATCAACAGGGCAAAAATCATTGTATTCAATGTCCTTTAATTCCAGACTGTCTAAAACAAACAGGCTGTTACAGACAGATGTGCACTGGAGTGGGAGTCTGATGGCGCATCTCACATTGAGAGTCCTTGGCGCCAGTGTGCCACAGATGAGCTCCAATACCCTGATAGGACAACAGGCTCCATTGGCAGCCCGGTCACGTCAGCGGCAAAGCAGGCTAACGCAACGTAATCACGGACTGCCGATGAGCCCCACGGATGAGGAAGTGCAGGTGTCTGCCTCAGCTGGGCTGGGTGTCAGCCTGTAAGATGTCTCTGAGCACACTTCACCCCCTACCATTTCCCCTTGAAAAACACACAGAAGAGTGCTTGTGTCCACTCTTAGCCCATCATCTTAACCAGATCAATCCGGTGTCTAGAGAACGCCAGGAATTGGCCTAATTTTTGAAGGGCAGAAAGTGGAAAAGTGCTGAATCCGGATGTAAAATCCACAGGTTTATGATGCGCTTGAGAAGAAAAAACACGACAAAACAAACGGCTGAGGATCGAGACGTCCCAGACTTCAGAGTCTTTTCCGAATTATTGCCTTTTTGTCGCTGCACACCGTTCATTGCTCGTGCCCATTGTGTCTGCCACGGGGCTAAACTTTCATGCCAGGCAAAATCACAGAAAACACTCTTTTTCTTCTTCTGAAGAAAGCAAAACTATTTCGAGAATGTGTCTGGGCTTGGGGGGAACATTGGTTTCTCAGGTTGACAGGCAGAGTCATTTCCCTGGTGAGGAGATATTTCGAGAAGCTTGGCACAATGCGGTGTCTTCAGATGGCAGGCTGAGGCTCTGTTGAATAGGGAGCTGCTGAAGCAACTGGGCCATAAGCTCTGGAGACAGAATGGGGGGTTGTAGTCCTAATGAAGTCTGTCTTTTACTGACATGCTCTTTGCACAGTGGTATTTCCTCTGTCAATTGTGGTTTTCCCCTCATCGTGACCTTAAAATAGGACAGTCCATTGTTATGTAGCAAAGGTACTCAGTTCTGATATCAACAGACTCTCACAGTACGAGAGCAGGCAGTTTGGGCTGTACAGTTGTGGCAGATGGCAATTGAAATTGTAAATGTAATTATTAGTTTAGGGGGAAAAAATGTTTATCTAAAAATGTTTATGCATTCAAACACAACATAACTAACTTCAATTAATTTAATGGATTTAATTATAAAATAATAATAAATATATTTGTTTGCTTGTCTGTGGTGGCATATTCCAGACTGTATTAGTGTTGGGTATTTTTCAGTGAATTTTTCAGCAAGTTACATCTATATACCAGTAGATGGCGACATGTGACCGGCTTTATGAGGGAGTCATTTATTCAGTCTATTTTTTCAAAAATTCACTCACAACCTAAACAAGTAACTGATTTTACAAGCAATTCACTGAATTATTCATTCTGATTAGTTTAAAAAAAGCCGTTTCTTCTAGAAGTGATTGATTTCACATGTGAGTCACTGAATCTTTAATTCATCTGATTCACTCAAAACCGCTGATTCATTTAGGGTACGAAACACTGCTGTGTGTTACTCGAATATGCACAGTGGCTACTGCTGCTTTGTTCTGAACTATTTTGCTTTGGCAGAGTCTAAAATATGAGTTACTCAATATTAGCTTATTGTTTATTGAACAGCTGTATAAAAGCAATATCACACTCTTATTTGCACAGTTTTTTCCAATATCATACAACAGTTTATGTGCAGCACTCACAAATATAGCACAACTGCTCATGTGATATATATTATTATTAATTTAAAATTAGGAATATACAGTACATTATGTATTTAATATTATGTACTGTATTAAACACAGCTAACATAATTGTATTCTCACTTATTTATTTGATTATTTGTGGAGCTCTGCTAAGCTTCTTAATGTGTGTTAGATTTTTTTCACTTTCAAATTCCACAGTTTTACCCCCATGTTAAACAAGCTATTTTACCTCATTCCATTCAAACTGTTCCCATCAGGCGGTCTTTCTGTGGAATGGTCATCAGCAGGAGTCCCACTGCTTTGACACGTGACATAGAGTTTGATGCAAACGTAAAGTGAATGAACAAGTGTGGCTCTTAATATTTCTCATTGCAGTGCCCAAGGGAATGAAGTTTAGACGTCAGCCACCATCACCTGCTCTATTTCAGTGCTTCATCACCCAGTGTGGTGTACAGGAAGAACAAGCCTCCTACTGAGGGACAGAATGAGAGAAAGTGAACATGCCCCTAGCTTGGAAAGACAGATACGGTAGAGAAGAAGGAGAAGTAGTTTGACTATTGCCTGAATACAATAGCTAGTCCCACTTGAATACTCCATCGAATCCTCTTTGCCATGCAAACTTGTACTGCTGCTCTCAAGATGGGTCCCAGTGCCTTAAGGGATGCTGTGCCACATATGGGTACTTGAAGGACTGAAGTATCTGGAGGAAGTCGGGTTTGGGGTAATGTAGCCATCTGGTAGTGTAGGAATATGATAACATCTTTCATCCAGCCGTAGACTGTGAGTTTGTCTTTGTGCGCTTTCGTAAGAGGTGCGAACACTTAGGGAAGACATTACAGAGCTGTTGAAAGAACCAGGACACTTATGAAACTGTGACAGAGAGATACAGTGACATAAATGAAAACAGCGTTTCACATCATGACGCTGAAATGCATGAGATTTAAGTTGTTGAATATTACTATTTGTTTTAATTTGTCATGCATCTAGCAATGAGGCACATTTCTGTGTGAGATTAGGGATTTTTCACACTGCAATTAATACCTTATTATTATCGTCCTAAACCCTGCCTTTAACCCTGAGTAAAGGTACGTTTTACACTTGTAATTTAGAAGAGAGCTTAGCACCGCTTTTTACCCGGGGTTATGAAACCCTGCTCTGGTTAGTATCACTTTAAATTTATAATTCCAAACAATCAGTAAGCGACAGGTGCTAGGAAACGCTGTTTTGTACTCATTTATTGACGAGTCGGCTGCGGTGCTTCTCTGCCGCTCACTGCACAGAACAGACGCCGAGAGAGGCGACACTTCTCCGGGAAAGTCAGACCTCGCGTTCGCGGGACAGCACTGGGGAAATCTTCCAACTGAACCATAGCTAAGCTTTATCCGAAAAAAGTCGCTAGGTTTGTCAGTATGAATATTCTATGGAAAAAAGCCGCTAAAAGGGTCTGAAGTTGCTAAATCTAGTGCTAAAGTCGCGCTCGTGTGTGTGTGAGACGCGTGAGCTGATGGCAGGGGGCGATGGATATTTGTGGCAGTCAATGTGGATTTTGTGAATGAGTTCTTCTGTGTCATCACATTCTATTAGTTCTACAGCTTCAGTTTCGGAACTTTCACGCTTAGTAACACATACAGCTGTTCCCTCAACACATTGCGACAGTGAAAAGGGACCCTTTTCAAACAGTGTCGCGTTCCGAACGTTGTTTTAACGACATGCACCGGTATTGCGGTATTTTAAAAATTCATATCATAACAAAAATAAACACCGGTATTCGGTATGAACCGGTATACCGCCCAGCACTACTTAGTTGGATTTAGTATAAATTTATTTATTAAAAGGTAATGCTGTCACCCAGTAATCATTCATTCAAAAACCCTCAATGTTTGTTGTCAAGAAATACAGTTCTGATTATAAATTATATAAAATTTATAATCAGACGAAGGAAATCCAGAACAGAAATACACTTTAATGAAACCAAAATAACAGGGAACACACACGTAGCACACGAGGTAGACATTTGAGACTGAACGCAGGAAAATTCAGGAACTAAATGGGGAACACCTGGAACTAAACGAGGAGATTAATAGGACACAGCTGAAACAAATGGAACTCAAACGGGAACAAGAAAACCAAATATGGGCACAAACACGGGAGACACTGGGTCAAGGAGAGAACATGAGGAACAAAACACAAGACTGTCCATGGGCGTGACATTACTCCCCCCTCCCGGAAGGCGCGTCCCTAGCTGTAACAATTTCACCGGGGAGAGGGGGTGGGCGCCCTGGAGGCTGGTTCAGGACGGGGACAAGGAAGGCCTCCAGGGCGGATCAAGCAGTTCAGGGGACCATGGCGGAGCAGGGAGCTCACGGGAACTATGGCCCTCCCTGGGCTTGACTTGGGGACTGGAGCCCTCCTTGGGCTGGACCCCTCCTTGGGCTAGACGTGGGGACTGGAGCCCTCCTTGGGCTGGACATGGGAACTGGAGCCCCCTTAGGGCTGAACGTGGGAACTGGAGCCCTTTCTGGAGCGGTTTCAGGGGCTGTTGCCAACACCGGAGCGGGCTCAGGGGCTGGAGCAGATACTGGAGCTGGCTCAGGAGAGAGGATAGGGGCCGAGAACTCAGGAGGAAGCATCATATCCAGGAGTTCGGGGACATGAGCTGGCGGCTGTTTCTCTGGACTTGACTGCTGGGTGGCCAGCGGGCTTGAGAGTGCAGCGGCCGGTGGCTTGGGCTTCGGAGCGGCTGGCGGGCTTGAGAGAACAGTGTCTGGTGGGCTTGACTTCGGAGCGGCCGGCGATCTTGACAATAGGGTGGCCGGCGGGCTTGACTTCGGAAAGAATGACCCAGGGTTAACTAGTTCAAGCGTAAAAAAGCCCTTTTATGTGTTTATTCCAACCCTTAGTTGGATTTAGTATCAATTTATTTATTAAAAGGTAATGCTGTCACCCAGTATTCATTCAAAAACCCTCAATGTTTGTTGTCAAGAAATACAGTTCTGATTATAAATTATATAAAATTATACATTTTTGAAAGCATAAATATGTTTAATGTAGTTAGCTATTTTTTTAGCATCATATTGTCACAGTGCACTACTGTGAGGAGACGAAGGAGCGCGGAGACGAAGGAAATCCAGAACAGAAATACTCTTTAATGAAACCAAAATAACATGGAACACACACGTAGCACACGGGGTAGACATTTGAGATTGAACGCAGGACTCAGAAGAACACAGAAAACACAGGGCTTAAATACAGGAACTAAATGGGAAACACCTTGAACTAAACGAGGAGATTAATAGGACACAGCTGAAACAAATGGAACTCAAACGGGAACAAGAAAACCAAATATGGGCACAAACACGGGAGACACTGGGTCAAGGAGAGAACATGAGGAACAAAACAAAAGACTGTCCATGGGCGTGACATTACTCCCCCCTTCCGGAAGGCGCGTCCTGGAGCCCTGGAGGCTGGTGCAGGACGGGGACAAGGAAGGCCTCCAGGGCGGATCAGGCAGTTCAGGGGACCATGGCGGAGTAGGGAGCTCAGGGGGCCATGGCGGAGCAGGGAGCCAGGGCGACCTGGGCTTCCGAGCGGCCGGTGGGCTTTACTTCGGAGTGGCCGGCGGGCTTGACAATGGGGCTGCCGGCGATCTTGACAATGGGGCGGCTGGCGGGCTTGACTTCTGAACGGCTGGCGGGCTTGAGAGTGCAGCAGCCGGTGGGCCTGACTTGGGAACAGCCGGCGGGCTTGACTTCGGAGTGGCCGGCGGCTCTGGGCTGAGGACCAGGGAGGAGCTTCGGAGAACTCGGGGGTACCTTGGGTTGGACAGGTAGTCGGAGCCATTGGTGAGGTATGTGCGGGTTCTTGGCGTGGGGTGAGCTGGGGAGACACATTTTCCAGAGGGGGCTGTAGGGGCCGCAGTCACAGCGGCTACAGGAAAATCAAATGTTTTATGTGGGGAGAATCCTTGACGACCATGTGGTTTTTTATCTCCTGTACTAGAACTCCAATCATTTCTTTATTTCCATATAATTTTATTTTCTCTTTCTTGTCATATCTGCTAGTTGATTAGTTTTACCGCTAGTAACTGTGTTGGGTCTGTGTTGACAAGTCTTGAATCATATGACATGAACCCAAACTTTTGAATGGTAGTGTGAGTGAGAAAAACAATTTACTATGGTAGAGCCCTAATCTTCAATGCACAGTACTCACATTTTCATGCAATAGAAATGTTGAAAAGGGGTTAAACGTGTTTCCTGGAGAAGAATGTTTTGGTATTTCACTTTGTTTTAATGTCATCCGTGTCCTCAGACTTTCTAATGAAATGCAGTTTCCGGAACATCACACATGAGGTCTCGGGTTTGTTGGCTGACACTGTGTGAACGTCTGCAGCTTTGATATCAGGCGCCCTTCCACCCAGATTCAAGACGTCAGCATTGATTAGGCTGAATGGGCAGCAGGCCTTTGTGATAACAGGCTCGCAAAACTTTAACATAAACCAGATCTCTCACCATCAAAAAAAATTATTTAGTAGTTGCTACGGCTAAATACTTTGTGCTAACATACAATTCATATTAATTCTGCAGTATGTTTTTCCTCATACAACCCTCTACGCCAGGGATCCTCAAATCTGGCCCACGAGATCCACTTTCCTGCAAGCGCTATCAGTAAAGCGACGGCGAGTCGTGCGCCTTCACACTAGTTTATGGTACGTCAAATACAGGTGCGCTGCGTGCTACATACTGCGCATCCATTGAGTACATGACATGATCCATTGAGCGCATCCAAATAGTACAGATCGCTTGACGGAGAGCGAAACTCTGAAGCGCTCTGTCAGCATGTTTATCGAGTGAAAATCTGTGTTAAACGCCTCTCACACACATACTGGCGTGTAAAATCTAAGAATTTATTAGCCAATGGCTAATGTTAGACATTATTTAGTCGCCCAGAGTAAGATTTAGTCGCATATGCGAGTGATTTACTCGCAATGTAGAGGGTTGTCATAGATGAATGGTACTTGTTTAACACCTGAGTATTCACAGATGTTGTTTTTTCTTCATAATCTAAAGAACACACAGGTCAAATGGACCATGGCAGCTTGTCGGATATAGCAAGAAACAACAGAATCCAACAACATAGGCTCCTGTGGCGACATTTCTGTAAAATGATATGGCTACTTGCACGTTTCGTGACTCATTCAATATGAAATGTCCAGTAAGAAGTGCTAAAAGTGCATTCAGTTTTATTCTAAACAAATGAACCTGAAACCAGCAATGCTTTATTGCCTTGTCCGGTAAATGTCCGGTAACTCCATTGCATTTGAAAATAATGTACCACCTACACTAAACCTTACTCTAAACCTAACCGATAGTGTTAACAAAAGGAAATGTGAGATAAAAATTAATTTTTTAAAACAACTATGTCAGCAAGTTTTTTTTAACTCTTTTGAATCGTCATTCCTGAGCACATTGCTGTATCAGGTGAGCTACCAAGCAAGTTTACAACATCAGAAAAGCCATACATATTGGACATTTTATGTTATGCAAATGTCAAAATTTTTAATTTACAAATTATGGAATCTGTTAAAAGTGTTTTAAGAGTATAGCATAATATTGTGCAAGAAAGCGCACACAATAAGTCTTTATTAATAGATAATCTGCCTGAGTAATCATAATTTGTGTGAAGAGGAATAAAAGATGCTGGTATTTTACTGCTCTAAGTGTTCATTAGAATTGTATGTATACGAGTTTTTGTAGTTGCAAAAATGTAACTAGAGGCATGTATTGCTACAAATGGATAATTGAAAATGCTATCTAGAAAAGCACCTAAAAGGAAATTCTGCTATAGTGCTATATGTTTTTAACAGGCATTACCAAAGGTTACCTTTTGGGGTCCAAAGGTGATTTGATTCTGCAGTAGGATTGAATCTAGCACACACCTGGAAGGTACTGATACTGCATATCTGCATTCCTACAGAGTATGCTTCATCAATATTTGAGAAGTAAGCTCTTTACTGCAGTCAGTACAACACAGGAAGTTGGACGCGGCCACCATCTTCTTGAAAACAACAGGTGCCATTGATCAATACACGAAATCCACCTCCGTTTCGGAGCATTTGATGGAAATGTAGAACAAACTGTGATGATGTGCGTTAGGCTTCAGGTGCGTCCAATCCAGCGCAGCGAACCGTGCACCTTTTTGCTCACATACTCTTTAGTGCTCCATTTTATCTGGTTGGGAGGGACGATGGAGAAGTGGGTGGAGGTTTCACCATCACTCACGATTCATTGTTGAATATTTCATAGAAAACGCTCTTACGATCCCTACAGTGAACCTCATCAGCTTCTCTCCGCCCTTTTCAGCTTGCGCTCAATGCCTCAGCAGCCATGCAAATTCCCGTCATCATCTCCTAAAATAAAGCTCTCCAGAGCCCCTCACTCAACCACGCAGCAGGTCTTACATAATTACCCAGGCTGTCAGTAGCACCGCACTGCCGGGCACTGTGTAAGGTTACATCACTAATGCAAAATCTGAAGATCATTTGGGTGGCCCACCTCACATTTCCAAACAGAGTTTGCTTGTTCTTCGAACAATGATTTGTCGGATATGTCACTAAAAGCATCAGATTTTTGAGTCAAGTGGTTTTTAAATGTAACTTCCAAAAAAAAGCTGATTTTGTTTTAGGTAATGTATAATTCTTTGAAAATTAAACCTTTATTGTAGGTAAAATAATGCTTGTTGAATGCTTATAAAATCTATGCTTACAAAATAACTAGTAGTTTTTAAACTTTTCCCTTTTAATCATATTTTATCTTGTCTAGGGTACCAAGTGAGACATACTGAAAAAATGGTGTAGAAACAATTTTCACTCAAATATTGCTAGTATATTTCACAATTAATTAAATTAATTAAATTATTATCATTGTTATTAATAATTACAGCAATAACTGTAACATTAGATTAAATGTAAAAGTTCTAAATAGAAAGTCTAAAAAGTATATTATAATAATAACAATTGTAAAATTTATATTTTTGTTATTAATAATTACGGTAATAATAATGGTACATAACATTTTTAATTACATGTAAAATTTCTAAGCAGAAAGACTGAAGTAGTATTTTATAATAATAATAATAATTAGAAAAATTATTATTATTGTTATTAATAATTACGGTAATAATAATGGAATGTAACACTGAATTAAATGTAAAAGTTCTAAGTAGAAGGACTGAAATTTTATTTTATAATAATAATTATACAAATTATTGTTATTGATATTAATAATTATGGCAATAATAATGGTAATTAACTAGGGCTAGGTATCGTTCAAAAATTTTCAATACTGATACCAATACCAATACCTAGTAGGGCTGGGTAAAAAATATCGATATCTCTCAATGTTTAATTTATGTTTGAATAAATCCATCAAGTTTTTATGACAGCCACCATTATGTTTATATTTTAAAAAACGAATTTAAGTAGAAATATTATGTAATTGTAACTTTATTATTTTAAAAACTTCATTAAGTGTAATTTTAACAAATCAGTCAATTTTAACCTTCAATATTATAGTAAAGTAGTACCAACTGACTCTCATGTATATTTTACAGCATAGTTGAGAGATTTTTTTTCCTTGAGAAAATTTGGTATGTACTGTTCCTGATATATATCCCAAATAATCAATATTGAATCAAATCGAATCGAATTGGTAATCGAATCGAATCGCAAGCTTGTGAATGAGAATCGAATCGTGAAATTTGTGTCAAAACCCAGCCCTAATACCTAGACTTCGATACCGGTTCCTGAACGATACTTTTTTCAATACCAATTTTATAAAATCAATTTTAACAAGATTACATTATCTCAAAAAAACTTTGGTTTTATTTTTTCAGCTTGTTGACCTTTTTACAAACTCGAATACTCATCTCTTGAGCCACTGCACAAAGGAACAAAAAAAGCACAAAGGAACCAAATGTAACCAACACAATAAATCAGTGCAAATAGTTTTAATAAAGTTCAGATAGTTTTCGGTTTCCACATCTTTTAGGCTACATTTACACTAGTGCGTGTTCGTTTTAAAACACATAGCTCAGACAGAATCATTATTTCTATTCATTTTCCACTGATTTATTGATGAGCATTACGAATTTCATTTTTACGGATGAAACAAAGCTAATAAACACACGATTACAACAGTATATGATTTGTATGTGATTTTCATGAGATTATGCTTATTTTCATATTAATGCAAGGTGTTTACATGAGAAATGCTAAGCAGATGTAGCGATTAGCTTGATGTAAAAGGCTACAAATAACATATTTCAGCAACATTATATGGCCAAAACACACATTAGACCGCAATTGGAAGTTATTACAAACACTCGATGGTGATTTAAAGTGAGTAAAAGCGGAATATAAATCTTATTTCTTGTCTTATGTAGCATGATGCTACAGTGTGCATGAATGGTCACGTAACATGCATTTTCGGTTGTGTACTTTGGACGATCTTTTCTGAAACGCAGTGTAAAAGCCGGTATGGACGAGGATTGCTTTCATTTTAAAATGCCGTTTTAAAACAAAAACGCACCAGTGTAAACGTAGCCTTACATCTATGGGGGTTGGGACGCTTTCACACTATAGCCCTTATGTGTGAGCAGGGTTGCCAGGTCCCAGAAAAATTTTCAGCCCAAAGCTTACTCAAAACCCGTCCAAAATGAATGAAAACTAGCCCAATTTTTGCCCTGTCCAATCACAGCTGACAGCTACTGAGAAAGGAAAAAATGAAATTGCATCATATGACCCCTTTAATGTCATTTAAAATAAACATTTTGATTTTATTTATTCTATGTTTTGAATCTTAACAAGACTTGTTTATATGTAGCATGTGTATATTAAATGCACATGCTACATATACCAAACTCTCCCACTCTTTCGCTGCAAGCCCACAGATATCAACTAAAAAACGGCGGGCCCCCCAACCACCAAAGCCTGTGGGCCCAGCTCGCCCTCGTCCTGTGAGAGCTCTCCGGCCGCTGCCACAACGCCAGGGCCCAAACCCTCCTCCATCTGCTCTAGGTGAACCAAAAACAACTGATAACAGCTCTCAGTTATATGTGTCGGGTCCCTGCTATGGTAGCAGCAACATTCACAATTCATTCACAAACATTATTTAAAAAAAATAATTATCATTTTACCCTTTCTTTCATTTAAATTTTCTGCACTTTTCATGAAAAAATTAGGGCTGGGTGATATGGCCAGAAATATTATGACAATATTTATTTCTGTATCATATCAATATTTATCACAATATTCATTTATCATTATTATGGAAGGAAATGCTTTAAGATTACATGAAAACACATAACTTGTTTTTTTTCATAATTTCTTTCAAGCCAACTTTTAATTTAGGGCCCCATAATATTCACTTTATTTTTCCCTAAATTCTGTGTTTTCCATTTATTTATTTTGTGTTCTATAGAGAGCAGACGCTCCGTATGCTTTTGAATCGCTCTCGCTGTACTCTGATGTCAAACACCGATCGATCTGCGCAGCGCCGCTTGAAGTCAAATTCATCTGGTTTATGGTGTTAATATCTAGCGCATGAGCACAGATAGATTTGCGAGTGCACAGGACACAGTTTGAGCGTGCACACGCACACTTTGAGTGAGAGGAGAGACACGTTTTAAGTGCGCGCACTCTCTGGGCGAGAGCAGCGTATATCTGAGAGCGTGCTTCCGGTTTTGTGCGAGAGCAAAGGAAATCCGTGTGCGAGTGGAGAGATTCGTGCTCGCACATTATATTAATGTGCTTTAATGCACAATAATGCGCTCTCGACATTTGTCATGAAAATAACACCATACTAGTGCTACAGGCTTATTGGCTCACTGACATTGACGAGATTAACCCCTTAGGTATCGAAGTTTGGTACCGAACGACAAGAGGTTGTTCGATACTCAATGCTATCGAGGCAATTCAGTCGGTGCCTAAATAGTATCGCTCTCGATACCCAGCCCTATAAGTAACAATGAATTAAATGTAAAAGTAGAAAGACTGAAACAGTATTTTATAATTTTATTGGGTTTTTTTTGTTGTTGTTGTTGTTGTATTTACAACTTAGAATTTTTTTCTTACAGGGCTGCCATTGGAAAAAAATACATACATATATATACAGTTGTGCTCAAAATTATTCATACCCTTGATAAATATGATCAAAGAAGGCTGTGAAAATAAATCCACATTGTTTATCTACTTGATTTTTCATTAAAAAATAAAAAATCTAACCTTTAATTAAAGTAAAAAAAAAAAAAAAGTGAAAGTGGGGGAAAATCACATTATGAAATAAATATTTTTCTCTAATACAGTAAGAGGACGTGTGTCTATATCGTCCTAATGCACGGTGAGGAGGAGAGTTTGAGTGGCCAAAGACTCCAAGGATCAAAGCTGGAAAATTGCAGAAAATAGTTGAGTCTTGGGGTCAGAAAGCATAAAAAAAAAAAACACACAATGTTGTTTGGGAGGGTTTCAAGAAAAAACTAGAAGAGAAAACGCTCTCATCCAAAACAAACTCCAGTATATTTATTTGCTAGACAAGACTGGAACTTTAAACTGGGGACTGGGTTCAATGGTCAGATGAAACTGAAAAAATTTGCTTTTTAGCAGCAAAGCAGCAAAAAAAGTACCCCATGTGTACAATGAAATATACTGCTGGATCTTTAATGTTGTGGGCCTATTTTTCTGCCGGAGATCCTGGATATCTTGTTCAGATAGATGGCAGAATGGATTCTATAAAATACCAATGGATAAAAAATTAATAACTGACTTGTCCATGCTAGAAATCTTATAATGGGCCATGGTTGAATCTTCTCCCATTTTAAATTCTTATTCTCCAATGAAAGGTTAGATTTTTTTGTACATTTTTTAAATAAAATATCTAAAGGATTGATAATACAGATTAATTTTCATAGCCTTCTTTGATCATATTTACCAAGCGTATGTATAATTTTGAGCACAACTTGTGTATATCCGTACCCACTGTATATATATATATATATATATATATATATGCAGAATTAAGTAATGTCTTTGGATATATAATGGAAGCATAAAGACTTTTAGTGTTTCCAGCAGAGCATATGGATGGTGTGTAGACTCTCAGAGGTGAAAAGTCTAAAGATCATGTGTTAGAAATAGTTAGTGATATCACTTCCTCTCCTCAGCTCCACACATTCTCACCTCTGTATGCAAAACAAAAAGCCAACTCTTGCTGCTGTCAGTGACGGCACAAGCCTATATATTAAGATAAATTCATTGTAAATGCAAGCACATGGGAAAAAGGAACATTTATTAAATTAATTGATGACCAATCTTTGACTCTAAGCATCACCTTCGTATGATCACTCAAGCATATGTGCGTTTCACATCGGGGCTCAGGTTAAGCATCTGTCTGCACGCTGAGTGACACGTAACCCAAACGCAAACATTTGTCATGCTGTAATAATCCAACTAGCATAAATCCATGGCGCCGAGGCCCGAGCACGTGGCTGGGAAGTGAAGGCAGCATAAGTGCCTGGGTTAGATATTAAATTCATACATTATTCATGTGGAAGGATGCTCACAAGGATTTTGGCATGGCATTTCCTTTGAAGCCGTCTCCACCAAAGCTGATTAGTATGTGTTGATTTTTTTATTTTTTATTTTTTTTGTTTTTTGTTCAAATGCACACTGACGGTGTGTAATATCCGACTACAGGTTTGTATGCAAGAGTACTATCGGAGTGGGCGGTATGACCGAAATCTAGCACCGTGTGTGTCATTTTATATCACAGTTTAGTTCATTTTTGTAGGTTTATATATTTTGGTAATTTAATCCCAAAATGTTTTATATATTTCATAAGCATGTAGTAATGTCTATTTTTGTAGAAAATCTCTCTGTGATAGACGTGCATGTGTGTGTGTTGTGTGTGTATGCCTAGTTAGTATTGCAGAATACATCAGCACAACCCAGCTGTCCCATCAAGAATAAGGACTTCCTCATTTGCTCACTTGTTTATTGATTTCCTGATATTCTTCTGTATGAATCGTGACCCAGCAGTGAAGCACGAGTGTGTAAAACACAGCTGTTGATTGACGGAGTGTTTGTTGTCAGGATGTTTGTTTTCTTTACAGGACTGCTTAAAAACGTATTTGCTTTATCGACAGAATATATTTGCGGTTGATGGAGTGAGAATACTGCCCCACTGCCCTCTATATTGCGGCTAAATTACACTAAATTCTTATTCTCTGACTATGAGAACTAGTATCAAATAAAAAGGAGTCATCTGACCCTAGTAAAAAAAGTAATATATTTAAAATACATTTATTTCATACTATGTATAGTTCAAATTAGCAATTTAGCAGACTTTAAGTATTCCAGTCGCGAGTTTGTTTACAGGAGCAAAGGAAGCAAAGTTTCCTTACTTTAGCAAAGGAAAACCAGTCTCCTCTTGGCTTATATCAAAATCCTCCTACATTTTTCTTTACAAATCCTCGTTTTGTGCTTCTAATTCGTGACCGGTACTTTGTTTTGTTCTCTCTCCGCGTTCATCATTAATCACGCAACGCCGATGTCCTATGTCATCCACCGGAATGGCTTCCTCGTACGACAGTCAGCGGAAGTGAGAAAAAAGTATTTATTACGTTTGAAATATGGATATTTTTCTTACAAAAACTCATGGATTCGCTACAGGAGGCCTTTATTCACCCCCCGGAGCTGTGTGAGTAGGGTGACCAGATTTCCCATGGTTCAATACTGTACGGGGGGTGGGGGGGCGTGATACATGACCACGATATGAGATATATATATATATATATATATGCACGCACACACACACACACGTAAATAGTTATTTTTATATAAAAATAAAGAAGCAAATTACAAACCATAAGACAAATACAACAAACTCATTTTTCTAATACAGTAGGTTTAACATGTATACATTAATTTAACATCTTTTGTTGATTGATTAACATTAATGAGACTGACATGTATTCAATTAGGCTGCTGTCCCTTTAAGACCGAATGAATGTAAGATACTGACACATACAGTATCTGGTTTTTACCTGTTTTCACCTGTTTACGTTCACTTAAGCCATAACCGACTTTAGTGTATTTACGTAAGATATTCCACACGATGGACATTTTGACAGCTGTGTGTGTATTTGACAATTAAAGGCCCGGGTATACTTCACATTCCGTGTTCCGTTCCATCTCGTGCACAGCCGTGTCCGCACAGCTTTCAAAGTATACTCAATAAGCGCGGACACATGCGCAGTACCACTTACTCTGTCTCCACATTCACCTTGCGCATGCGCTGTTGTACGCACACCGTTGCATGTGGACGGGGTGCGCAGCTGTCCGTGTGCCCTCTTGATGACGAAAATGACGTAATGCGGACGGCTGAAGTATACTTTGGCCGCCCTTAAGGCACAAGGAGAACTGACCGTAGAACTGGGATCGCGCGGCAGAGAGAGCGTTTCTGTTGTGCTATTCATCGTGATTCCATCTATCTATCCCGCTTTCACTTACTGCATGTTAATCGATAACGAATTGTGATTGGATGGTAATTTTGTTCTATGACAAGCTTAGTTACCTTTGATTAGCCTGTTCTCGCATGACAGAACACTTCTATTACTTGCTCTGATCACCCAGTCCTAAAGAAATTTTGAAATACGGGACAAAACATGATTTTTTCAAAATAAGTCGGGACACTAAAAATAGAGCTGAAATACGGAACTGTCCCAGGAAAAACGGGACGTCTGGTCACCCTATGTGTGAGGCACGTTTTATTACAGATGCGCGCGCTTTATTTCACGTCTTCTGGACTGTTGACAAAAAGCACCCGCTTACCCCCATTGTAAGGCTTGGAGGGGTCAGGACAATTTTTATTATAACTCCGATTTGGATTCGTCTGAAAGAAGAAAGTAATATACACCTAGGATGCTTTAAGGGTGAGTAAAACAGGCTAATTTAATTTTTGGGTGAACTAACCCTTTAAGGGCAACACACTTGATGCTTGAATGAAACCTACTATAACTGACACTTACATTAAGTCTCCTGAGGTATGAAAGAGAGACCTTTAAGTAATCAAATATTCTTTCAGGGAGTCTTTATGATATTGTTGAGGTTTTCAGTACAATTTTGTAGCATAGCTAATTTAAAAACATGGAAAGGCAAATACTTGTGTCTAGAGCTTGTCAAATGAATCTGAGACCTGATTTGGTTAAGTGCCTCTCGTGACACGTCCAGATGAACTCAAGACAGATCTTTCCATCTTTCTGTGAGGACGCAGCTGATGGACTGTAAATTTAATTACTACAGCTAAGAGGAATGTGTAATGTGTCGTGAGGGCTGTCCCGATCTCCATGACATTAGAAATGAAAATGGAGTATTAGGTTTTTTTGTGAATGGAGGGAGGAAATGGGCCTGCCAGTTATATTGATTTCAAGGGAGCACTTCTACGGATGTATAACCAATTACTGCCTGAGCCTCCAAGACTTTGACAAGTCATTGTAACTTCTCAAGCACGCATTATATTCAATAGCCCGCTAATGCAAAATCTTAGCACACTTCAGAGCTACCTAAGAAGAAAAGAGAGCTCAAGAGTCCACTGAACTTCCTGCGTGATCAAATTGAGCCAGGAAATATCTGCTTTCAACCAGCATGATTTCACATTCCCTCTCTATCTTGAAAGCTACCTTGGTTACACTGACTCATAGTCTTGTCAATGCCCCTCTGTTTCGATTTAAAATAACATCAGACTTCTGCATTTAGGCTTTCATTTATATTTGGTTGTATTTACTCATTCTTTTTTTATTCTGCCTTCATCGCCAATTTAATTGGAAGAGGGAAGAGCAGGCGTTCAAACAAACCGAGCCAAATAGCCTCAAGTGAAGATTCCCCTGTTCTGCCTCCTAATGTTTCTCTGGCAAATGAATTAAGAGAGGATGAGAGAAAGAAAGAGAAATCCATTTACAGCATAGTCCATATGAACAACACATAGGCTCCGTTCCAAAACATAGTGAGCTGTCCACTGCCTACACAAGCAGCTGCCTTCTTAGACAGCACCCGAACTGAAAAAAAGAATGAACTGATTCGGAATGCCCTACATAGGCAGAATCTCAGTGTTTCATACAAATAGTGCTTGAATATACAAATAGACCCAACTCACAATTTATTTCAGTAGGGTTTGGTATTAGCATGTTGCTAAGCTAACAATGTGGCACCCTAATTAGCGCAAATATACATAGTACCTACACGCAAATTTCAGGTAAAACAGTGTGCTTTTAATTATATTATTTTTATGTATACTGTTTTATATTCAATTATAATCATTGTTTTGCATTTGTTTTCAAGATGCATCCCATTTTGCATATTTCTGTACTATTCTGCACCATTCTGTAGTGTAAGTACCACAATAAACCCTTGTGGAAAAAGTAAAAAGTGTACTTTTTACCAAAATAATACACTTTTAAAGAATAACTGAATTTAATGTTTTTGGACACTTAACTGCATGTTATTTACAGTTAAACTGTTTAAATCTATATTGAAATCAATACTTAAAAGTGAACTTTAAAGTGACCACTTAGTACCTAAGTAAATCTTTGTATGTAATTTCAGAATTTCTATTATAGTCTTTTGAAATATGGTTAAAAATGTTCTGCTGAATGTTTGGCTAAACTTGCTAATGCTAGTGCTCATACCAGCACCTGCGTTTGAAATGTTTGCTTTTGTGTACCAAAGAAAAAAAAAAAAGGTTTATTTGAGACGACACTACTTTTCTAAAATTCATGCACTAGTTGGCAGAGTAGAGAGTTTGCCACAGTGCATTCTGGGATTTCCAGCGTATATGTTATGCTTCCTTCTGGAACATGGAGGGAAAACCATAAATTATAAATGATAAGAATGAAACTGGTGAAAATAAACATTGATGAATAGATTTGTACTCTCGTATGCCAGATCCATAAGACACTGAGATGAAAACATTACCCTCTCCTTTTTCTTTCTCTCTCTCGATAGATGGGTGGGGGATTGCAGGAGGGTTTTGCTCTGAAATATCCTGCTCAGCACAGAGAGATAGCAGCGCATGCATTGTAATCCTCTCCCTCCCTGTTGGAAGGAGTGACGAGGAGAAGAAAAAGAATAATAATGGTTTCTACAGTTCAGCATCTGCTCATTAATCTTTCATACAGACCGATCTGCCAGCAGCGGCAACGCAGTGAGATTTCGGGTTACGCTATCAAATCTCAATTTATAAATAGAGAGAGTTAGAGAGAGTGTGATGGAACACAATCATTCATCTCTCTTTGAGTGCGCTACTTTCATTTTTTACATCTGTTCAAGGGTCAGTGTTTCTATTGCACTGATAACAGGTAATTTGATAAACTGCTGAAAACCACTGGCATGATCAATAGAGAAAACATGAATACACTTTGTGCTAATCCGGAGAGTTAGTCTTTGAAGGACAATTACAATTGTGCTCATTTTAAAAACTTTGTGCCTAATTACAGCTAATTATTCAAACTCATGAAACGTTTCCTTTTGCTTTCTAGGCCTTAGGGTGAATTCAGAGGGCTGCTGAATGGCTTCTTTAATGTATCACCATGTAGTGTCAGTTTAAACAATATATTGTTCATCGTAGTGACATTTTGTAATATGTAAAGTGAATGTGTGTGTGAGTTTAATGTGCAGAGGTAACTTTAAAAGGTTCATTTTCCTGAAAAGATTAAGCACAGTCTCTGTGGCTCTATGAAAGCTGTGCTCTGTTTGTTAGAGCATCATGATGATGCATTTCCACAGTTATTAACATCGTAAATCCTAGCAAAGCTTTATTTAGATGTATTTTTTAAATTATGTACACTTATGAGACTATAAATTAAAAACTAGTTAACGCTGCCACATGAGTGTTTCTAACACAATAGCTAAGGGAGTGACTGCACATTTAACATCTTTCTCTGTTCTGACCAACATATTCAATCTCTCCATATTTTTTGCTCTTTTCTAAAGTTGTAGAAACTGAATTTTTATTTTGTTATTGGATCAAATGGGATATATTTGTTGTAGTTTCTGTTCATCACTATAGAAGTTTACCCAACTATGTTGACTTATGCTTCAGAGAAGCCCAGAAATGTGAAAAATACCTGACTTACTTTCTTTTGTGCATATATATGTATATATACACCTGAACACATGAGATGGAACTATTGCTTTATTCGCAAATGTTTTATGCAATACTCTAATTTTCACCACTTTGGATGGAAACTACTGAGACTTTCTCCAAAATATCTTCTTTTATGTTTTGAAGAAAAGAGAGGGTCAAATGACAGAATATATTTTAATTGAACTATCCATTTAAGTTCTAAATGGAAGTACATGACAAGATCCTGAATTATGTAATCACACTGAGTTTTAGTTTGGTATCAAAGCCATTTGTGTTTATCAAACCTCTAAAGTTTAAGCGTTCCTCTCTTTTTAATGGCAGCCAGATTCCCAGCGTTCATGATCATTTAAAGGGGATTATAATGGGATTCAAAAGCGTACGACCTGCAGGTCATGCAGCAGCTCTGCTGCCCAGATCAATAAGCTGATGAAATGAGGGCTCCTTAGCCCCTCTCTCTGTGCACAGGAGGAATACTATCCTCATCTTCCAGGAAACTTGGGAGTCTGAAGGACACTCGAGTCACATGATCAATAACCCAGGCTGTTTAACCAGGTCATACGCTTCTACTCCCTCCCCTTCCTTTTCATCCAGAAGAGCGCTGGTGACAGCTATCTCTTCCTATTGATTAATGTTGCAGCTCGTCAAATCACCCATTCCAGACACGCACGGGAAAACACAATGCCACAGATGAATTACCCTGCTGAGAGAGGAGGCTAGGCTGGCCCGGCATATTTATGCCTCACTCTGAGTGCTGTGGATCATTGTGCAACATTTTGTCTCTCTCTCTAACTGTTGTATTGCAGATGCAGATATTCTTTCTTGCTCCATTACAGTTTGCATTGACTCTGTTGACTTTGACAGTATGAAGAAACTGGAATGATCTCCGGGCCACAATTTGAATGACTAAAAATGCTAGTTTATATGAACCTTAGGCATGAAGAGATGGATTTTTGCTGTATTATTTTAGAAAAACACCTAGTCTGACATCGAAACCTCGACAAAGTGGTGGAATGGACACTGGAACTGATTATGAGGACTGGACAGGTCTTGGGCCGCATGGCAACACGGTTTTGTGGCAGTCAGAATTTGAAATATCTTTTAAATTCCAATGAATTCCTGGATTTGGATTGAATTTGAAATGAAGATGCAGAGTTGTAATTTAAATACCCATCAACATGGTACACAGACACACAATGGAGTTCCAGAAACATTAGATTATATTTATAATCAATGTCTAAAATGCCACCTAAATATTGTTATACTAAATATTATAGACATGTGTATTTACACTATCGTTTATTCAAAGTAAAATTAGTAAAAGTAATAAAGACATTTATAATGTTACAAAAAATTTAGTTTAAAATAAATGCTTTTTTGGAACATTTTTTTCAAAGAATCCTGAAAAAAAAAGATTAAAATATATAAAAATAGAAAGCTGTTATTTAAAATTGTAATAATATTTCACAATATTACTGTTTTTACTGTAATTATGAAGAAAACAAGAAAACAAGCACTTTTCTAATCCTGATATATTTGTGCCTTTATGCATTGATATGCAGCAATGAATTATGGATGAATGGAAAGCTCTTGAACATGGCGCCGTGTTTCTCACCGGCATAAAAAGCGCCGTGCCCTCTCACCCCGTCACATGTGCACAATGTCGGCGGGAAATAACGGCGGCGAAATGCAGGGCAAGGGCAGGTCATTTCTGTTGTGACAGGCATCTAAACAACCTGCCGGATGGATCGCAGTAATTGGGGTTAAATGCCCTCAATTAGCAGCGCATTGGCAGAGTTGCGGCGCTTGCTCCTCTGCTCTATCTCTCCGTCGGCCCTGCGGGAGGGGAGGAGGGGGGCAGGTACAGGTGTGGGACTCCGCAGACTCACTCATGTGGCGCTAACGCTCGCAGCGGTGTGGAGAATGAAGCGGCGGCTCCTTTACAAAATCGATTGCCATATCATCATTGGGTCCACATGCTGGGCGGGAGGGGGTTATGTGGCTGCAGATGGTGGAAAGGGAGAGGCTTCTTTTCAACGGTGCCCTCTAATGGGTTTTTCTCTGTGTGAGAGTGTGTGTGTTGAGTCTGCTACTTATGAGAGAGAGAACTTTTATAATCATTGGCCACTATGATGGCTAGAGATGCCAACGTGAGATTGATTATGAGAGTGACTCACATCGACTTTGATAGTTTTACTGTGGTGTCGAACCAAAAGGTGTTGGTGAGTAACAGCTTCAGTAACCTCCAAATGTGGGAGTAATTATGTTTTTGTTGCTTATTAAAATGAATATTTTCCGCTCATCACGCAAGGCTCTGGGCAGAGATTAACATATACAGTACTACGGTATGAGTATATTGGATGTGCACAATAACACACACTAATTGTCAAAGCGATCAGTTCCATGTCAGTTGCTTTGTTCGTTATTCGCCGTTTAGCAGATGATATTAATGCAACTGGCAGCACAAATGCATGAAATACATTGGTTCAGGATGTGAGGGTTTTACACTATGAGATGGTAGATTAGAGTGCAGAGTCAGAGGGAAGGTCAATGACTGTGTTTAAATGGAATATTCAAACAGATGCTTGCCAAAGTTGTCCGCATACTGGAAAAATGCAATCAGACCAAAAAAGGTCTATCCAAAATATATCTTTTATTTTTCATATGCAAAAGTGAAAAAGTGACAAAAGTGCAACTAGCAGACGTTTCAGCCCATGCTTTCTTCAGTGCTTTTTAAATGGAATATTCCAATAATAACTGTTATTTACATTATGTAAGCATCATGTATATGTGATTGCCATAGCCACATTAAGATATTCCGGTTTTAAAATTTTGATTAAAACATGTGACATGCTGTATACCTAAAACATTAACATTCAAAAGTTTGGGGTCGGTGAGATTTTTTATGTTTTTGAAAAGTGTTTTATGCTCACCAAGGCTACATTTATTTGATCAAAATACAGTAAAAACAGTAATATTGTGTTTCCTATTTAATATATTTTAAAATGTGATTTATTCCTGCGATTAAAGCTGACTTTTCAGCAGTCTTTACTCCAGTCCTCAGTGTCACATGATCCTTCAGAAATCAAAAATATGCTGATTTGCTGCTCTAAAAAACCTTTCAATGTTAAAAACAGTTGTGCAGCTTCATATTTTTTGTGGAAGCTGTGATACTTTATGAATTAATATATATATATTTTTATTTATTCATTCATTCATTTTTGGGGAAAAACAGTCATTTATTTTACATTATAAATGTTTTTACAGGCACTTTTGATTCCTTTCTGAATTAAAATATTAATTTCTTAAACAATAATAATAAATAAAATTGAGATTACTTACTGAGCCCAAATGGTAATGTACTTGTATCTTTAATTAAGTCACTTTAATAACTAAACATTCATTTATATCTATATTAATTTATGTTTATATAATGTCCAGTTTATGTTTATATTCATTTAATCTATATTCGTTAATATTTATATCATAAGAAGATATGACAAAGGTATTTTTGTGTGGTATTAGCATCTGCAGTATTTCCAGAAGAAATGTTTCAATATTTATCAATATTTATATTTATCAATATGCATGCATGCGGAATATGCTTATTACATGTATATAGGACTATTCTAAATAGCTGCAAAGCATTTAAACCTCTTTTTCAAAACAAAGGTGTAAAAAATATGGACCTTAATCAAAAAAGTCTGTGCATGTATGACTTAAAATATTTTAGATCCTCCAGGATATTCTAGTCCTGCACTGAAACTAGACCATTTGTAGAAGCATCTCCGATATGTAACTCATGTTTCAGCCACCCGACAATAAAAGCATGTTATAAAGATGACAGCGCTCTGGAATAACAGGTAATAAGCCTGATATTTCCCAAATGCCTTTATGAATTAGACTCTCAAAACACAATTGGTGAGTCTTAGCCTGTCTGGGGTGTATATTATGCTTTAATGAGCTGGGTTTGTGTGTGTACCAGCCTAGCATTCCTCATGAGCAGCAGATCGTGCTGAGCTATCATGCCGAGTGCCAAATGCCTCTCTTGAATACTGAATATCAAAAGCATCCTTTGTGTGGTCTTCATGATCCTCAGCAGCTGATTAAACCTCTTCCCCAGTGTGAATATCCCCACCTTGAATATCAGATCTGTAAGGACGTAAACAGGATTTATCCTCTTCGTGTTGACTTTGTCTTGCATGTCTATGTGCGACGACGCCTTGGACTGCCACCTGTCCTCGTGATGGTAAATATTGGGATAGGGAAAAGGATCGGTGCTGTTTATGGAATTCTGTTGGGTCACTGATAAACACTGACTTTGGGCGACTCCTCTAATCGTGTGTTATTGATGTCCCATTGAAGCCCTGCTTCAATCTAACCAAGTCCCTAGACAAGGCTCAGGTCAATGAACATTGCAACATGTGAGGTGATTAACGTTTAACATTTTGCAATGTTTTTGAAAGGTGTCTTTTATGCTCATCTAAGCTGCATTTATTTTATCTAAAAAATCAAATGAAATAATATATGTTAAGTTAAAATAACTGTTTTCTTTCTAAATATATTTTAAAATATATTTTTTTCCTGTGATGCAATGCTGAATTTTCAGCATCATTACTTAAGTCTTCATTGTCACATGATCCTTCAGAAATCATTGTAATATGCTGATATATATATATATATATATATATATATATTCCAATAAAAACAGTAACTTTAAGTTATTTTAGTTATTGCTGTATTTTGATCAAATAAATTCAGCCTAGTGAGCATAAGAGATTTCTTTCAAAAACATAAAAAATAGGCATTGTTCCAAACTTTTGACCAGTAGTGTATGTATCACTAATGTTATATTGTATAAACGTCTTTCTGCTTTTGTTTGATTTGTCTAATGTTCTTTTCTCATTAGGAAAGGTTACCGTGAAGGTTAATCTATAGTTGGAATGGTTCAGGTCAGGATGAATTGCTTCAGATTATGGGAACGGTAAATAATGAGCAAGGATCCATCATGCTCTCTGAGGAGCACTTTGTTTGTGAGTCCTCTGTTATTGATGATTGGGTCTGTGGTGAGGATGATGGTTTCTTCCTGTTGGAGGGTCAGAGGGTGAGAACCTGAGTCTCCCCTGTTGCTGTCTGCTTTAAAAACTCCCTTTAACTAATTGGGCCTCCTTTGACCCTGAGATCCAGTTTACTTGCTGCTAGTTCCTCCCTGGAGATACGTCCTGGCGTTATCGGTTCATTTTTTATAAAGTATTCTGGTCATGGTAAACACCATGCCTCATGCCTGAAAATGCCCTCTCATTTTTTCTACTTGCTGTACTCTGGCTGTTAGCATTAGTGTATGTGAGCAATGCAGAGTTGCATGAGTTAGCCTGGACTGATGAGAATTTTGTTTGAAAGCCTTTCACCCTAAGATTTTTCCAATGCTGCTTCATTCAAAACAAAACAAAACAAAATCAATCATTTTAAGTATCTAAACGTCTGTTGACTCAAATTGCTACATTTGCTTAAAAAAAAACAAAAAAAACAGTAAATTGTGGCTTGAATCATCCCAAAGAGTCAAATCTTCACTCATTAGAAGTTATTGTTTTGTGTCTATAGACGTTGTGTGTCATAAACTGCAGTTGGTTTTAATCATATGTTTGATTTATTTGTATTCTTTAAAGAAAGGTTTCATCCACATATAACGTGTGTTTTTTTTCAGTGTGTGTTAGTAACTTCTTCAAACTGTAGCACAAGCAATATTGTTAAAAAATAATAAAATGAATATATATATATATATATATATATATATTTCTTAGCCATGAACCAAATCAATCATACAAGATGAATCACAACCTAAACTATTATTATTTGTTATATTTATTTATTTATTTATTGTAGTAAATTGAATACAGCAGTACAAGACTTTAATGAGGGAATGAACTACAGTAAAAAATAATAACATGAATATATATATATATATATATATATATATTTCTTAGCCATGAACCAAATCAATCATACAAGATGAATCACAACCTAAACTATTATTATTTGTTATATTTATTTATTTATTTATTGTAGTAAATTGAATACAGCAGTACAAGACTTTAATGAGGGAATGAACTACAGTTCCATGATCCTGTAAATGACAAATGAATGATATACACAATATAAAACAATTATTCCCACAACATTCTCTTGCTGTTACAGTCATGTATATGCACATATATAAATAACTATTTGATGCACATTGTATGCAATACAATGAAACATAAATATACAGCAAAAACAATTTATTTGACCAGATTTCAGAATCGTCAGCAAGTTGACTATCTAGATAGCACAGTCAATGTATAGAATAGCGTTGGTAGTATTTATATTGTTGTCAACAAATAGGACACTGCATTGCATTCAAAAATTTTGGATATTGACATTTTGGCTTTAATAAAAATAGGCAAGGATGAAACTGGTGTCCTCTATTATTCCTATCCTTTCCGGCAACAAAACCTGAAAGTGAAACGTAACTCATAATTACAACTTGAGAAGTGGAAAGTAGGAAATTTCTGATTGCACGTGAAGGCAGCATTAGTCGTTGATTAATATTTATTAATAGTCTAATAGTTTGTTGATTGCAAAGAAAATTTTATATAGTCACATATATAAGTAACTTGACAATAGTTTTAATTGTCATTAGCAATGCTTTATTGGATTGAGCAGTTGCTCTTGAGCTCTTTTGTGTATGACAGTGACTTCTCTGGGTTTCTCTTTGGTTGCAGTTCAGGATTTTGGATAATGTAGTTCTTCACCAGGAATGAAGTAGAAATCATAATGACTTTAACAGGAGCATGTCTAGTTGCTTAACAACCTAATGGTAGGTCTGGTCTATGTTTTCCAGGGTGGAGAAAATGAATGGCCTTTTTATATCCAGAACCCGACTGCTACACTTTTTTTTTGAAGATTATTTACCATTAATTAAAGATACATTGAGGTGGACAAGCACAGCTGCATTTCGTTAATCTTTTCCATTTCCAGTCAGCTTACAAAGAGCAATGAAGCTAAGCTCATTGCAAGTCGATGGCAGCGTTGCTGAGAACAATGTTGTGCAGTGTTGTCAATATTTCATTCTGCAAGGCCACACAGTCTTTAGAATTGGCTAGAAAACCTTAATGAGAATGAAATGCTGTTTATTGACTCAGGCAGCCGGAGTGTCAAGAGAGTCGGCTACACTAGACCTCACTCAGTTAGGCTGCGCTCCCAGAATGCAAAATGCCTTATTCTCTGCCCCACCATTCCTTTTTTCTATAGGTTTTTTCTGTCTCTGTTATGTCTCACACTCTCACTCGCACCACAAGTACAGTGCCTCCTCAAGGAAACTCAGATGAGATAATAATTAACAAGAAAGAAAACTAGATTAGAACAGTTAACAGATAAAGCTGCATGAAATGTTTAATTATTTATTTTTTACTGTGTCAATGTAGTTGTTATTTTTAAAGCAATGTAAATATTTAATACATTTCTTTTTACAAGTTTGGGATCAGTAGACATTAAATTGACCAAAAGTGACAATTAAAACATTTATAATGTTACAAAATATTTCCATTATTATCTTTACAGTTACTTAACCGTTATTTAAATAATAATTTCTCAATTTTATTTTGCAATAAAATAATTTGTAAAATATTTTTGATAAATAAATGCAATGTTGGTGAACATAAAAAAAAACCATTTAAAAAAAATCATATTGTGGATATGCTCGGCCCTGGCAGCTTTTAGAGCCTGTCTATAGCTGGACATACTGTTTTTCCACGCAATTCTAAAAACTTCCAAGTTAGTTTTTTTCCATTTGCGCTCAAGACTACGAGTTTTTTTCTTGAGAGAATGGGAGAATTACTGTTGTACCATGGTGCATTTAAATAAAAATAATGTAATTGAAAAATGTTAATTCATATATTTCTTTAAAAATATTACATCTTTAAACATTTTAAAAACAATTTAAATATTAAAAATCAATTTAAGAGACTTACTAAGATTTAAAAATGCTTAAATTGATAGGTTCATTTGCATTTTTTTCATAGTATTGGTTGATTTATTTATTTTGGTGCTTGATGATAGTGTAAGGTAAATAGTGTCAACATGCACAGAAATGAAACTTTCCTTTATTAGCCGTTTGGAGATTTTGCCTGTTCATTTGAGGTCCAATTCCACCGCAAACAGCTGCCGCACACATATCGTCCCTCTCAAACCCCATTTGTCCTGTTCACCTCTAGAGTATCAAAGTCATCTGGTATTTTCCTAGAGTATAAATCCCTGGTCCCTTTTATTGGACTTATTAGGTAAGCACTGTGACCTTCCAGTCCCAGTGCTGTGGAGCTGAGAGTTGTGACAGGCAGTGGCTCTTCTGTGCAGCTTTAATTAACACTGGCACTGGGAGATTGATGGAAAGAAGACGCAGGTTGTCGGCACGGCTTTGCCTCTGGCAGGGGGTGGCAATTAAAACTCTGTGGCAGCACAATGTGGGAGGAGAGGAGAGAGTGGTATTAGGAGACCAATAGGATGTTACCTGCCTTAGACATTGGATACACGTGTGTTTGTGAGCATGAAAAGGCATGTATCACTATAGAAGTATGTTGTTATGTTATAAAAATGTTGATCCTGTTGGAATAGCATGTGTTTATTTTGCTCTAGATATGCATAAATGCATTTGGCGAGAATGCCGATATAAGAGTGAATTATGCACATTTGCTTTATACTGTAAAGAGACCTTGCATTTAAATAAGACGCTCTGGTTTGGATATCACCTGGAGATGCTGGGCCTCCTGCTGCTAAAGGATCTGTGTGGGAGTGAGAGAGGCTAATTTTGTGTGATAACTTCCTTTCTTATTCTCTCATGATGAGAAAGTGAGTGCTCACACTGATCATGTGCTCTACAGGAAGTGTAGGGAATCTAATGCATTAGTTGTCATTACACAGAGTTCACAGATCAGCTGGCTAGAATTCAGAGAGAAAGGTTCAGTTCAGACTATTTAAAGGTAATTTTTTTAATGTTAAAATTCTTTCCTGTTTTAAAGAGACGGCTGTAAGTAAACCATGCGTGGGCTGAGTCTCCTGAAAGGTGCCACTGTGAGATTCTCATTTCTAAATTGTGCATCCTTGTTTCTTGTACCCGTGTCTTAGCTGTTCCATCCTAAGGAGCTAGGGAAGTATGCAGGGATGAAGTGCAAGGAGGGAGAGACTGAAACAAGATGTATTTGTAATATTAGAGATGCACTGATATCCTGAAACATTAAGTTTTAAAGCCGGCATGAAATGGAAATTTGCTGAGTGCATGTTATGGATCTTATTATGTCCATTTGTTTTCAGCTCATAATTTTTTATCAAAATGTTGACTTTCCAGTCAAATGGCATACTTCTCTCTGGCGATGTATTCTAGGCTTGCTGCGATAGACGGTGCTGACGGTGATACCGTTGTTAAGCTGCAACACCGGTTACGTCACTTGCCCACTGCGGCACCGACCATTTTGATTTTTTTATAGTAATAAAAATCAATCACAGATCAGATTTCATTTATCCAGTGAGGAGAGTGAGTCGAGCTGACTGACAAAAAGAGTGGGGTGAGACAGACAAGACGATGGCGGATGATTTACTTTCAAAACGAAATTCAAAAGCACCCGTTTGGCAGTATTTGGGATTTTGAAAAGCCTGTTGAATTTTGTCGTTTATCTAAGGCTTTATGGTGTATTTTTATTTGTTTTGTTAATAAAAGTTCTATGTTTTATATATAGGCTAAAGTGAGTTTGACGTTGTATTTTGTTTTGACGCCGAATTGCCGCTAATTCGAAAGTGAAAGTAAAATGCGTACTAAAATGCTTTTAAGCTATTTAAAAGCAAAGCAAAGCGAGGAAAAAAGGGAAAATTCAAACGAACTAAAAACGAACAAGTGCTTTACGCTGAATTGCCGCTATTTGAAAGTGAAAGTAAAATGCGCATGCCGCTTTTGCAAGCTATTTAAAAGCGAAGGAAAGCGAGGAAAAGAGGAAACGCCCCTGCCCCCACGGTGATACCGGTATTATCGGTGTTGTCACATGTCGATTAACCGGTGGGAAAATGTCCTCATCGTCACAGCCCTAATGTATTCTGGACTTTTCCCGTCATTTTCCAAGTCACCCTGGTCTTTTCTTACAATCGACCTCAGGCTCGTATTTAGATCTGCCTCCATCCGATCAACAGCCCATGGACAGAACCAAATCCCTGCCATATATTTTTTTCAATAATCTATTTCACTGTACATCACAATAGGTAAATATCTGTAGTAGGGCTGGGCGATATGGGCAAAAACTCATATCTCGGTATTTTTTGGCCGATGTGCGATATACGGTATATATCTCAGTATTTTTGTTTTTGTAATATTTAATATATATTTTACATTCCACCCAATGTTGTCCAATGAAACAATACATATTAAAGGCTCTGAAAACAAATGAAGTGAATGTAACCATGTAAGCCTATATGATGTGTAAAAAAGGGTTAAAACCACATTTCATTCTAACATTATAACATTGCAATCTAAAAACAAAAATAATGCTTTTAAAGCAGAAGTCAAATTTACTAAACTAAAAATGAAAATAAATTAAAACAAAAGCACATACTTGTATTAGGCTATTTTGATTAGGCTACCCCATTCCAGTCACTTTACAGTTAGTGCTTTCATATAAATACACTTACTTGTCGGTTTAAAATTCTACATATGTCACATTTATTGTCCAACTACAAATATTTCAGCGAAATGTATATTTTAGTCAGAGTTATTGCGCTCCTATTTCATTGAGCTCCGTCTGTTTGGCGCGCTCATTCTAATTGAAGTCTGTGAAGTTTAGCAGAGAATCGCAAAGCAGAAGGCTCATGCACTTCTGACAGAAAAATGGAAATATTTCCATGACTTTCTAACATTTACAGATGGAGAATATACCTGTGAAATGTAAGTTATGCATTAAGGAAAACAGCACATCTCAAACACATTAAACAGCGCGTCTCTGTCAGCGGAACACGCAGCCTTTCTGTCAGAGCCGCTTTAAACTGAAACTATAAACTATCTTATGAGTTTTTTTAAAGCCCTTAATATAAAGCTTGTCAGATGTTTAGAACAAACTGGATTATGCACTTTCTCCGCAGCAGCTCAGTCTGTGTCCTCCGTTATATTTTTCAGTTGCGCTCGTATCAAACTACTGTATATCGATATAAACGATATTGCTTCATACCATATCGCTTATAAAGAATATATCGATATATCGTACAAACTCGATATACCGCCCAGCCCTAATTTGTAGATGCTTTCGTTCCATTGCAGCTTTAACCGAGTAAAGTTGCTCATACAGAAAGTATTGTACCTTTTTCTTTTTTAAGGATGCACTGATATTGAATTTTTGACAAATACCAATAAGCTAAGCTAATAAATGGCTGATATTATAAATCTAAAAAAGCTTTGTTTAAAAATAGAATTATAAAGACAACACTAGTAGCAAATGAAGTCATCAGAACATGATGTACAGTATGAAAGATCGCTAGATATTCACTTTAAAATGTACTATAAAACTCCTCTGCAAACTTGCTTTCTTCTCAGGCTTCGCATCCTCGCAGCATTTAGAGAATTGATAAATCTCTCATGATGCTGGACTCCGATTGATTTCCGGGGTCATGGCCTGAAGGACGAAGGAGCGAGAAACAATGAAGCATCAATTAGAATATTGAGAAACAGTCACTGGGAAGCTTTCAGAACACTGATAGCACAACAAAATATAATTAGTTTTACCAATGGCTTGAGTTTGGGTATGGGACTGTCTTTTTTGTCTGGCCAATAGTTGAGGGGGGTAGGTTTTAAGAAACCTGTCAAGAAACAGTCATTATTTTGCCACGCCAAGAGGTCAAAGTTTGGCATGTAGATGCAGAAACTACATAATTTGGTGACAATATTTTCTGATCCATCAGTTTCTTTTGAATATGAAGATTTTAAAAGCAAAATACAATGGCAGCCTCTCCCTTCTCTGGTTTCTTTAGTCCTCGTGGCTGTATTTGAGTGCATTATGCTCTGACTTTTCCCTTGTGAGGATGGAGCATTCTGCATGTAGGCTAGTCTCCACTAAACAAAGATTAGAGCAACCTCCAAGAGACCCCTTAATGCTCAGTGAGTCCCGTAGGTGCATTTGGATTTAGTGGCACTAGCATGATAAAAATCCTTAATTGGCAGCACTAATCTGTGTGTTTTGAACAACAAGCACTTCATTGAGCTGAGATGAGTGACGGGGTGACGTGGCATGACTCTTATTCTGGAGTTGGCCATTGATGTGAAAGCAGGATTACACTCTGATAAAGGCTGTAAATCTGCTAATATTCTGCACAAGAACAAAGTACTTTACTACTTTACTACTTACTAGGTTTGTTAGATATTGAAGTCTTTGATCTCTCTCTCATTTGTTAGGGTTGATTTTTTTGTTTTAAAACCAGCACATTCAAATTCACAGTTCATTCACTTTGGATTATACAGTATATAGAAATGCATTTAAACTACAGGTGCATCTCAATAAATTAGAATGTCGTGGAAAAGTTCATGTATTTCAGTAATTCAACTCAAATTGTGAAACTCGTGTATTAAATAAATTCAATGCACACAGACTGAAGTAGTTTTTAAACTACTTCAGTCTGTGTGCATTGAATTTATTTAATACACGAGTTTCACAATTTGAGTTGAATTACTGAAATAAATGAACTTTTCCACGACATTCTAATTTATTGAGATGCACCTGTATATAGAGGGGATTTTTCTCATTGCAGTCAAAAAATATGATGTCACAATTGATCAAAGATTTAAAAGACAATACTTATTAAAAATACATAAATGACCAGTCACAAGTGGTTGGTATGGTTTTGTAATGTTTTTGTGCTCAAAAGTCTTTTGTGCTCACCAAGGCTGCATTTGTTTGATCAAAAATACAGTAAAAAATAAATATTGTGAACTATAATTTTTTTTAACTTTTATTTTAATATATTTTAAAAAATATTAAAATAATCTATTTCTGAGATGCAAAGCTGAATTTTCAGCATTCTTCAGTGTCACAATATCTTTCAGAAATCATTCTAATATGCAGATTTTTTGCTTATTATTAAACATTTCTTATTATTATCAATGTTGAAAACAGTTGTGCTGCTTAAAAATTTTGTGGAATCAAGTGTTAATTTCGTTAACGAAGATTATGACGAAAAATGTTCGTTGATGAGCTTTTTTCCCGTGACTAAGACGAGACGACAATAAGGTCAATAAACGATAACTATGACTATATCAACATGCAGTTTCGTTGACGAAATAACAATAATAAAATTAAAATAATAAAAACTTTAACAAAAACCTTTGTTTTCGTCAAAAAAGGAGACAAAATGTTATTACGGACTGCTCTACATGCGCGAGCTTTCATGAGTGCGGTTGCCAGATATGTTGATATGTTGCCAAAATGTTGAGACTTTTAGTCGACTAAAACTTGACTAAAACTAAATAGGATAAGGTTGACTAAATATGATAAAAACTAACAAGGACATTTAATACGGGACTAAGACTAAGACTGAAATTTAAAATAGCTGATAAAATTGACACTAGTGGAATCCTTAATATTTTTTTTTTTCAGAATTCCTTGAGGAACAAAGTTAAAAAAACTGAATTTATTTGAAATTGATTTTTTTCTAACATTACAAATGCCTTCAATGCCAAATTTCTCAATTGAATGGATCATTGATGAATAAAAGGATTTTTTAATTGTACTGACTTAAGACTTATGAACAAATGTGGGATTCCTAATGTTAAATTGATTGACTTTTTGACATTTATTTCTGTGTCAGAAGTGGCACAATATAGTATATCATAAAAGAAAAAAGTAAGAAGATGAGAGTGAGAGTGAGTAACGATAAATGATGATAACATTTTAATTTTAAGGTCAACATCTCAAGTCTTTTTAATTGAATCACGTTCGACAGGCACGACATCACTGTTCTGAGATTGGCTTCTTCTTTCATGACTGTCATTGAGGAAATTACTTTTTTGAGGCAGGTCTGAAAAGGCCAAAACCAGACCAATCTAGATAGTGTCTATCTGTGAGTTAATGCACACTTGCCTTCAAAGAGAATCTCAGACTACTAATCTGTGTCATTATCAGGAATCGTAATGTCTTATCTTTTCAGCACTGCAATTAACCCTACGTTGATTAACATCAATAACTCTCCTAGAGGACACGAAATCATTATATTAGATTACTTCAATCCCTCGCAATCCCCTTTCATTTGCTTATGCCCATGTTAGAAGGAAAAATGGATGTTCTGCTCACCCTCCTTCCTCTTGAAACGCAGAGCAGGTGGTGTGATTATGCCAGCTCTGATGTCTGCTGTCAGCTATAGCTTTAGTTCACACATTTCCTATGTAATGTAACAGTGTAAATAAATCCTAACCAAATCTGTCTGTTCCCCTGTCTAAATATTCACAGGTCTAAATGTTTCTAACAGGGTTTAATGGAATTCATCGAAATGTTAGACTGTTGTTATTCGCGAGTTCTCTGGCTGTCAGGGTGTGTACACACCAGCGCGCCATTGTGAGATCAGGGAAAGAATTAAGAGCCGGTTTTCTTCTCTGCATGACAAATTCAGCTCGCTTTTATCCATAAGGGGGTTCAACCACGGTAAATTTGTGAAAATGTGTCAAAGGATGTTCACTTCAAGGTGAAATGAATGCCTGGACTAATCCCTTTGTACGTACACATTATTAATTAAATATCAAAATATCTTCCTTTATGTTTCACAAAAGAAACAAAGTCATAAAGGTTTGGCATGAGGGGGAATAAATGATGACTGAATTTTCAGGATTTTCAGGTGAGAAAATCACATTTGTATCAAAAACTACATCTGGATAATATTCATGTTGTTAAAGGGATAGTTCACCCCAAAATGAAAATTATGTCATTAATTACTCACCCTCATGTCGTTCCAAACCCTTAAGACCTTCGTTCATCTTTGGAACACAAATTAAGATATTTTTTATTAAATCTGAGAGCTGTCTGACCCTGCAAAGACAGCAACGCAACTGCAATGTTCCCAGTCCCAGAAACAAAGCAAGGACATCGGTAAACCAGTCCATGTGACATCATTGGCTCAACTTTAATTTTGCCAAGCTATGAGAATACTTTTGTTAACATCTTCCACCATTTTGGAGAGTACCACGACGCATGTGCATGCTTTCCCCAGAACGCAATCAATGTAATCAGCATTGTTTACGTTCAGCATGCACGCATTTCTCCTGAACGTAAACAACGCTGATTATGTTGATTACGTTCTGGGGAAAGCGCACACATGCGTCGTGGTACTCTCCAAAATGGCAAAAGATGGTAACTCGGGGAGAAGAATTGTTGAATAAATTATGTATTTTTGTTTTCTTTCTTGTAGCTTTGCAAAATTGAAGTTGAGCCACTGATGTCACATGGACTGTTTTACCGATGTCCTTACTATGTTTCTGCAGGGTCTGAGAGCTCTCAGATTTCATCAAAAATATCTTAATTTGTGTTCCGAAGATGAACGATGGTCTTACGGGTTTGGAACGACATGAAGGAGAGTAATTAATGACAGAATTTTCATTTTTGATTGAACTAACCCTTTAACTAACCCAACAAATGGAATATATGTTCTTACTCTTTGTGTTTTTATATCAATATGGTCCAAGATTATCCTTTTTAAATCAATATGATAAACAAGTTAGGTCAAAAGTAATCTAAAATTTGTCAGATTATATGACCTCAAATGTATAATGTAATGGATTACGTTATTAACTACAAATTTTGTCATATAATTTGGAATACAATTTGTAAGTAATCTACCCAGCTCTGGCTGCCTATATAGAGAGAAGACATTAAGGCAGCTCATATGTATTATATCCAATTTACATGAAGCAATATATACTGTATAGCAAATCTCAATCTTTTTATAAAGTTGGATAGATTGAAGTATGTCCAACTATATGTGCATACATGCATACTGTATAATCACCAAGGGTGATATATTCTGTATACCATATCTCAACTGCTTGATTTTCACCCAGCTCTAATCTGCTAATGCAACTATCAAGCATGAAGATACAGAATTAAGATATTATAAACTCTAACATCATGATTTTCTGTAAAGCTGCTTTGAAACAATGTGTACAATGTGTAAATATACAAATAAATTTGACTTGACTGGGTTTTGGGATGGTGCCTGAATCTCCTCCTTTTATCAGAAAGTCGAACTAACAAGCTGTATTCAGACCATGTTCCCCTTAGCACTGTGTTTATATGGTTACGTCACCACTTCATTCACCAGAGGGGCCACAAATGAGACAAGATGAGAGGTCAGGGGTCACGGCCACTGCACACTCCAGAGCAAAAGTCAATTCCATTTCACCCACAATTCTATTCACAGGAAAAGTAATTTAGTTGATCCAATCCCGAGCAAAGGAACGTCCTATTCCGAGTTCATTTCCAGGGAAAACCCTGATGTAGACCAGAGTTGAATAGAACTTGTCACATTTTTATATTGAGGCTCTTCCTTGTGCTCTGGAAATGCAGTTTACTCTGTTAGTACTATATGTAAATTGCTGCTTAAATCACCTGCAAATTCAACAAGCCATCCATATAAATTTTCACAAAAACATCAACATCCAGCTTTTGAAAGATTACATTTCCATTCACTATTCAGTTGAGATTTTTTTTGCCTTGCAATAAAAATGTCATCGAATTGAATGTGCAGCCACGTAGCCGACAGACATTTTATGACTGTAAGCAAAGAGTGTGCTCCTTTAACAAGTATAAGACGGCTTTTGCTATTTGAACTCAAAGCATTTCCATATGTTTATCTCTGAGAGACTAACAACCCTCAGGATGTATTATTACCGGAGTAACATTTGTTAATCTACTGACGGGAGCGCTGGCATAAAAATCATACCATGATGTACCAGGCTTGTTTTTCGCTCCAGCTGAGGCTTAAAATGCTCTGCCTGGTGTTTGACAACATTAAAGAGGGCATGTTTTGAGCAAAAAAGTCTTCAAAAGTGTGAAGCCCCTTTCGAACGGTCCCTTTTTCAAAGCCTGAAAAGATATGAACATGCTTAGCATGCAATATTTGAACAGTAAATAGAAGCGTTTTTAAAAAATCTTATTAACATTTATGTTTCTTGAGGCAGAGGAGAGCTAGATGAAGCAGGACTCAACAATTAAGCAGTGTGAGAGAGTTTTAGGCCATTCAGTTGGTCACATGTTCCTACAGTCCAATGATTTGCTGATCATGTGCATGATTTTATGCCTTGCAAACATAAACATTTGGTTTTCTGTAATGTTTTAAACATTGTTTTGCGAATTATGCACATCACCAAGGTAAACGTTTTGGGCAAAACTGGTACAGTGTTTGTATTACTGTACAGTGTATTCCATTGTTTGTTTGTTTTTAAGGTTTAAATGTTCAATAAAAAAAATGGTTCTTATTAATACTGCTAAAATATGTTTCTAAAAATAAAAATAAAATGCACTGTATTATTATATAATTATATTTAATATAATATTTTTACTGGCCCAAATTCTTATTGTTGACCACTATGGAGAACAAACACACATTATAATGTTCCATAATACACACATACATATTCAAGCTGATATGCTGAGTTTGACCATCAGTGCAAACGTTCATGGCTCCAATCAACACAGGCACTCACCAAAGGTGTGAGAGCTGTCTTTTTATAGAGATGTGTTAGTATGTTGAATCATTCACACCTACGCTTTAGACTCCTGGAGTCCTGGCATACTGGCTATGGGCGGCCACTTGCCTTCGATCCAGCATGCTGCTCAAATCGCAAGTTGAAGATGAATACAATCTCAGTCCAATTACGCCATAGTGCTGTATTAAACTTAATAAGACGTGATTTTAATATGACTTTACAACATCCTGCAATGTTGCACACCTTAGTCTATGATTATTTTATTTATTTAAGAGTTTTGTAGATTTTGGTCTTTCCTTATTCAAGCATATTACAAGATATATGTATATACCTGTTAACTACAGTACATAGAAAATAACCAAAATGGCCACTGAATTGATTTATCTTAAAAGGACTTTGATTAACTGTACTTTCTTCTTCTTTTACAGCTTTCTTTTGCGGCCACAACTCCTGTCCTGGCAGACAGGAAAAAGTATCCAAATTTCTTTAGGACCGTCCCATCAGACAATGCTGTGAACCCTGCTGTGGTGAAGTTTCTCAACTATTACAACTGGAGCAGAGTGGGAACTCTGACCCAGGATGTCCAGCGCTTTTCTGAGGTATGTTGAGAAAAATAACTTGCCCTATTTCTGAATGTATTTTGAATCACGATATTGTTATTCAGTCCTTAAACTAATGTTAAGAAAATGTTTTAGAGAGTAGATATTATGTTTTCGGTCCTTATTTATTCGAAGGAATATTTCAGAATATTGAAACACTTAGAGTGACTAAACAAAAAATGAAATTTAGCGAATTTAGCTCAATGGGAATGAATGGGGCCAATCCGTAAACATTTTTTAAACAAATTCCCTTGATCTTTTGACATATAAAGCCGGGCTCACACTACAGGAGTTTTAAAATCCTAACCGATTATGAAATCTGGTTGCAGCACACACATAAAGAAGAATCTTTGCAGATTATCTTCCCTCAAATCTTAAACATGCACACACTACAAGATTTGAAAATCGTGGCGCATCACACACTACAAGATATTATTAAGATTATCATGCCAGAGGGAGCGCTTCACGTGATCTCACGCAGCAGATCATCATTGATATTTCAGTGATGTTTATATATGTTAGCTAGCATGCTAGCAGCTTTCTGCACTCACCCAGTATGTTCAAAACTGAGGCGATTTCACCCCAGCGCTTCTCTTTCTCCTTACAGTTGTGAGACAGTCGTGTTACTACAAAACATCAAGAAGCAGTTTCCTCTGTCTCCACTATCCAACGGAGCCACAGCAGCTGTTTTGTGGTTGCGCATTGGCTATTGTGAAAGTACTGACATAATCATATAGCTGTCATCCTCCCGATTTAAATTCTAAATATCAAACATGTTTGATATGATCGGGGTGACCCCGATTTGTGTGCGAGCAGATCGGGAGATGCAAGATTCGATCTGTGAACGGCTCACATTACCAGATAATCTGCGCCGAACATCGGGACCGATCGAGGTGCTCGACAAGATTTTTGTTCCGATTCTCGGGAGGGGGAAATCGGGGCTAAATCGGGCTAAAAATCCTGTAGTGTGAGCCCGGCTTAAGAGGTCATTGTACTATAAAGTTCAGAACTCAAAACTTTGTCGTTAGTCTAAAAACAGCTTATATTGAAGGCAGTCTGCCAAAACGACAGCTTTTGGAATGTTCTACTCTATGATGTACAGTAATATTGGCAGGATGAAGGCTGACTTTGATATTAAAATATTTAGGCCTACATATCTAATAAAAAAAAATGCAGGGGAAAAAAGAAACTGTAAATTACTGACTGAATTCTGTATGTTCTTCAATAAAAAATAGTTGTTGATTTTTAGTTATTAATTATTTATTTAAAAATTATTAATAGTTTGTGTTTTTTAACATTTTAAGTTGAATTAGATTATTGTATTAAATATATTTTTAATTTAAAGGGATAGTTCACCCAAAAATGAAAATTACCCCATGATTTACTCACCCTACGACTTTCTTCTTTCAGACAAATACAATCGGAGTTAAATTAAAAAATGTCGTGGCTCTTCCAAGATTTATAATGGCAGTGAACCCAAAAAGTGCATCCATCCATCATAAAAGTGCTCCACACGGCTCCGGGTGGTAATAAAGGCCTTCTGAAGCGAAGCGATACGTTTGTGTAGATTACGCTACATCTACGTCATCCACTAAAACACCACTCTCTCGTGAATGTGTGTACGTCAGTTAGCGGAAGCTAGAGATTACGGTTTATAAAGTTTTAAAATATGGATATAACAAGGATAATTTTTAATATAACTCTGATTGTATTAGTCTGAAAGAAGAAAGCCATATACACCTAGGATGGCTTGAGGGTGAGTAAATCATGGGGTAATTTTCATTTTTGGGTGAACTATCCCTTTAAAGTCATCCTGGAGCCCCCTTGGAAATTTGCTGAGATTAAATCAGATCCTGAACAGCATTATAGTTCTGTGTGATATTATTTACACTTTTATTTGCTAAAATACTGAAATGCACTAAGAGTGACAGGCAATATGTATTCATACATGCTGTAAATAAATTGCATTGTCACATTTTTATTTCATTTTAGGGGAAGCCAGCTTTCCCACGCATTCTTAAAACAATTGCTGTTTCTGTGATACCTTCTAAGAGAATTTGTTTTTATTAATCTCTTCCTTTTGTCAGCACATTGTGGTAAAGTTTAAAAGATACATATTTATGTTTTTCAAAACTTTAATATATATTTTAATCTATATGAAGCATATTGTTTGAGGCAACCCAGGCTCGTTGGAAATACGTGCCTCTAAATACATTCCTGCAACACCATTATTTACGTACCTTACTGCACGTTTCGCGGCAGTTTCTAAGTGAAACGTCCAGTGAGTGGCACTAAATTGCGGGTTCATTACGTGACCCTGGCACATTTTTGTTATGTTGATATAGGCATGTATTGCTGTGTTTGTATTACGTTGCTTCAAGTGCCTATTGCAGTGGTTCATAATTCAAATATCCAAGGAGTGTCGCTAAAAGTTAATGCTCTATCGTGTTGGAAATATCCCCAACACCAAACCCAACCCTAACCCTACCTGATAGTGTTAACAAATGCAAAACTGGTATAAAAATGCATTTGTTGATGCAGCCGTGCTATTTTAACTTCCTCATGTGGATTTGAGCTGTTTTGTTGAACTGTAGTTTCACGGGGTTTGTACCGGAGCTCTTCATCACTCAAGTGCAACGCCGCATAGCGTGAGCTACCTAGCAAACCTACTGAATTAGAAAACTCATGCATATGAAGCTATATATGTGACGACACGTTCAAACGTATCAGTTTTCAAATCTCGCTGCCTGTTAAAAAAAATTTGAATTCATAACACAATATTCAAGTAATTATGTGAAAATTAGGCTTTATTAATCGAAACTGTGGACCTGCAAATCATACTTTGTGTGAAAAGGAATAAAAGCTGTCAGAGTTTTACTGCCTCTAGTGTTCATTTCAACTGGAAACTGCAGTGATTCATATGTATAGGTACGTTTTTTCAGTTCTGCAGAAATGTATTTAGAGGCATGTATTTTCAATGAGCCTATGTTGGTTTGAGGATAGATGGAGAGTAAGTGGTAATGTCATAATCGTTATTTAAAAAAAAGAAATAATGGCAAATTTGCTAATTTGTAATAGAACATTTTAATGATCATATGATTCATTTAAAAAGTGAATATTTTTATTTTTGAAATAAATGGCAGGTAAAGTTGTGCGGATTCTTTTTCTCAGATCGCAACAAAAAGCCAGGGAAACGCCGCACACAACCACTGCTTAACACAAATTTATTTAAAAAGGAAAATAAACATGTAATGTAGTCAGTGTAAATTAAAGTCAGTATGTCAGGAAGTATCTGTAAGGAATACCAATCAGTCCAAGCAGACATCAATAACAAAACTCAAAACCAAACGTCCGATTTAGGGAGAGATGAATCAAGGTGGAAACTTCTCCGGTGCAACGGCGAATTCCCATAACCTCTACGTCCCATGAGTTCTCTGGCAGACTCATGCGCCAACGCCAACAACAAACAACTATTCCTCTTCTCTCTCATTGTTCCTGCAAGTCCTTTTTAAGACCAGTTGATTTAGTCCAGGTGCAGCACCACGTCAGCCAATCACCTGCAGACAGCCAATCATCTGTGACTTGGGAATAAACACAGAGTAACTCACTAAGACGTCACAATGTCTAAAGATTCAGTGTATAAATAAATTAAATAAATAAATAAGCAAGCATTTGCACAGACACTCTGTATCTGAATGGCTGAAGAGAGTTGTGCTTTTGCCTTTTGGGAGGTAAGGAGCTCCAGTGAGAGTTGTGGAAGGTGTAAATCCCTTTATCTTTGCCTCTGGATGGAGTTGCTGAACAGACACAGAGGGAGAGCCTGATCCCGTCATCAGCCTGCCTGAGGAGGGCACTGGAAACCTGATTAGCATGCCGGTGTCACGCTCTCTCACCCTCAGCGGTGCCGTACCGTAGGAGAGCTGCCCGCGCTGTGTGATCTGACATTTCAGGAGGAGGTGCATCTGTTGTGTCACACAAATTAGGAGGCGTGGATCTGGACTGGCCTTTTTTTGGAGACTTGGGTTGGCTGGGGGTTGCTGGTTTCACTGCGAATTGATATTATTTTTCTCAAAAGTGCCTCAGTCTAATTGCATATATGCAAATCCTTCCTTTAATACTTAGAATAAACAAAGAGGTTTTCATGTGTGTGTGTGTTTGTGTGTGTCGTGTGCATGAATGCTCTGGGTTTCTATCTCAGCTCTCATTCTGCTTGTTCCAGTGAAGTAATTTAGCACCTGTCCTGTCTGCTGCTTGATATCTGACACATTGCAGGAGGCTGTCGGTGTTTTGCCTGAGTGTCTATCAATAAGTGGATTAAGAGCTGTTCACACTCCAGCATGAATCACACTCCAGTATGCTGTTTTACAGATTAAGACCCAATCCCCTTTTTATGTGGTAAAAGATTAGATGACTTGGACCCCGATGAGGAATTAAACCCATTTGTCAGGCCTCGCACTTTGAGGATTGTGTGTGTTTGTGTGTTTGTATGTATTTACACATAATTGCTGTGCATCTACAGTAGGTGTCTGTGAGGTGTCAAGGGCTCTCGCAGTCCAGCTCTCATATCTATATACTCACTGTTACTCTATTTACGCTGACATAAGGTTGGGTTTGAGTCATTTATCTGAATAAATCACGAGTAAATAGATTTTACAGCTTTTTAATGTCCTACATAGAGGTGCACTGAATGCATTTCTTTTTGCATTGAATGCATGAATGTTATTTGAATGTGTGTCCTGTTCATATTTGTTTGAAGTTAATATTATAGTCATATCTATCTATCTATCTATCTATATGTTGTCACGGTACCAAAATTTCTGTATTCGGTACCAATACCAGTGATACCAATTCGGTTCCAAAGCAAAACACAAAAACATACTAATTAAGAAACACATTATTTTTATTAATAAAGTCAAACAAAAATAAAATGTACAAAAATCAATGCTATTCTTGATACTTATTTAAAATTGTAATAAAACCGCAAGTAATACAAGTATGAAAAAAGTAAAAAAGTTTCACCCAAAAGTTTTGGTCATATTTCTGCTGCCGCTGAAAAACAACTGTAAACTATTATCTGTTTTAGAGTTTGCTGGTGTGTTTCATGATCTTCCTCAGCCTGCAGCTGTAAAAGGAAAATATAATATACTTAAGTAAAGCAATGGGCTGAGTCTGACCAAATGCAACATTAGATCATTGACAACAGCTAAAATATAACTTTTCAGTAAATAACAAACTTATTTAGATAAGATTACATATATTTTAAGCCAAGTCTATATCAAATAGATGGAAACTGTAGTATTAAAAACACTTTACAAGAAGATTCCATTTGTTAGATAACATGACCTATCAATAAACAATAGTTATAGCAATTATTCTTCTTAGGGTTGATTTCAAAATTTACTAATACATAAAATGAAAAGTTCAATCTATTAAAATTATTTAATGCACAATGAACAAACATGAATGATCAAGTGTTTGTATTAACATTCAAAAACATTAATGTTGTAAAAATATATTGTTCACTCACTGTAAGTTGATGTTAGATAGTCTATACAGGAGATACAATTTGACTGTACTTTCATTTAATCCAAACTGTGTACATGTTTAGTTATCTATACTTGCTAGAGTTATCCAGCCAAGAATAACAACTAACCAACTAACTTATCTAAAAAAAAAAACACCCAGAACTGTTTTTCTGGCGGACTGATATGACATAAACACTGTTAACCACATACATTTGTGCATTCTCTAACACGCATATTTTAGATTCACAATTCATCTAAAAGCCTCTGGTGTGTAAAAATAGTAAATACCATTATGTCCTCCTGTTTTTTACAGTAATAAAAGTTATAAGAGCATTAAATGTTAACAAAGAAATCATTTTGAACAAAATTCATTCTAATGCTCATTATATTAGCG
>NW_015659919.1:780845-783195 GCF_001515625.1 Sinocyclocheilus rhinocerous | reverse complement strand
AGGAGCATTAAATAGTTAATAAAGAAACTTCATTCTAATGCTCATTATATTAGCGCTAGCCGCGCTTATGCTAACGATTAACTACGCTAATAACGGCGATGTTTATTTCAATCCGACATTCAAATTAAAATATGGAATAATATTCATAACAGCAGATCTAAATATTAAAATTAAAATTGAAACGTGTTACCCAGCACTGGGATGTATTTAACCCAGCATTTTTTAGAGTGTACTATCTAATCTATCTATGTTGGTCTGTCTGTCCATCCATCTGTCTGGAGTAGTAATAACAGCTAAAGGCTTCTTTATCTTATATATAAAAAATATGAAATAATGAAAAATTATATTTTATAAATGCATTTATAATATGCATTTTTTCACATTTACTTAATTGAAATATTTAATTAAAAAGAAATATTTGCATTGTAAAAAAACATTAGGACCATCTACTGTAAACTTGAAAATATTTATTTTTTTAAAGAAAATATTTTTTTTCATAAAATATGTCTTATCATAAAACTGTATATATTTTTTTCATTTTAGATACTACACACAAACACACACACACACACACACGTACATGCATAGTTTTGATTTATATACTCTTTCAGAAAATTGCCTACATTTTCTACATTTCTATAGTGTTGCTTATTTAGTGTTACACATTTAAACTTAGAAAAATAAGCTATAATATTATAATTGTATTAATGTATATAAGTTAAGTGTGATTTCATCCCTTTATCTGAATTTCTGAAAGCGTCTAATCCTTTTTCCACATCCATCGAGGGTACAGCAGTAATTAAATGCAAATGTTTACACAGATATTTTAGTTTGTGTGACTGTCTCACTTGCGTCACAGACCAAAGGATCTTCATCTCTCTCACCGTCCTCTCTCTCTCTCTAAATGTGTGAAAACGAAGTGAGAAAGCGAGTGTTTAAAGCAGGACACCATATGGTTTCTCTACTGTACATTCTCTGTCCTCTTTTATGCCAAGGTACTCCATTAGTGACCTATTGGACACTCTCCAGCAGTTTCAGTAATGGGGCTCTATTCAGGTGTATATGTGTGTATGTGCGCATGTGTGTGTGTGTGTATAATGAAGTTTCTGCATGTTTGATCACTGATTAAACATTCAAGCAACACAAGCACAATCGGCTGGCTCAGCCAAGCTAATTGCATTCCCTAAGGAGATGATCCAAGCACAAGTCGTCCAATCCTCCCTTCACGGATCGGACCTCATGGGCTGTCCTATCTGTGCGCATCAGTTTGTGTGCGTGTGTTCGTTGGCCATTGTGTTGTGCTTTGTGTCTGATCGCGGCTGTTTCAGTTTAAAGGCTTATTAAAACCGGTGCTATAAATAGATGCATATGTCCCCTCAGCTGCAGTGGTGCATTAAACGTGTCGGCTTTCTCTCGCTCTTCGGCTGTGTTGTGTCTGACCTATCCCTATGCGTTTGCTGTTCCTGGAGGACGTGGGAATCCCGATGCTACTGCACAATCCAGTATAGACTTGTCCACAGTTACATCAGGCTGAATGTGTCTTTCTCTCACATCTGTCCCCCAGAACACAGGTGCATGAGGCTGCTGGGAATATTTAAATACAAAAATAACACATGGACAAAGATTAGTGCACACAGGATGTCTGTATTTAGGCATCAAGGGCCTCTTTTCTTGTCTTTACTTGTTTCAAGGGTGCAGGTTTTCAGAGAAAAATGCGCATGTATGTTTACTTAGCTATACTTTGGGGACAAAACTGTCCCCAGAAGCTCCCCTTGGGAATGCCCTCAAAGGTAAAATTATAAATATTTATTATAGTGAGGTGGGTAGGGTTATAGTAAATCTGTAATGTTGTCTATAATGGTGTATCCTCATTTAGATGTTAGAGTTTTTAAACATTTTGGACTTAAAATATAATGACAGATATCTAATATAATGTATGAACATCATTTTATGAACATCAACAATTTATACTGAGAGAGAGAAAAAAATATTAAGTGTGATTAAAAAAGAATAAATTTGCTTCTGTGTGTTTTGTTATGTGTGTGTGTGTATGTAAATACACACACACACACACACACACACACATATATATATATATATATATATATATGTATATACAAAAATACCAAATATATTATATTATCAATATATTATATTATCTGTAATTATCTATATTTCTATTTGAAAAAAATGTTGAAATATGTATGTGTGTGTGTGTGTGTGTGTGTATACTGTATATATATGTATACGTATATGTATATGTGTGTGTAATCATTTTCATAAAATACAGCTTTATATTATTTCTTAACACACATATATATATATATATATATATATATATATATATATG
>NW_015659919.1:763901-780821 GCF_001515625.1 Sinocyclocheilus rhinocerous | reverse complement strand
ACAGCGCACCATTCCACGCACTCTAGACAGTAATGGCGGCGCTTTGAATACACCTGGCATCCTACCCGTTTTCCTCATCTATTTTGTACTTTGTGATCAACAACTGTTCATGTATGTTCATGATGAAATTTTCTTTTATTGTTATAATTAATTTATAGCATTAACAATGTCACGTATCCGGTCCATGAACTTCCGTCTGCTAGCCATCATAGGTCACCCTTTCCATTTCATTGACTCTCGCACTACACACTGTTGCATATCACCCCGGACTACATATCCCATCATCCACTGCACTGATGACACACACACACACAGTTGATTGCACACAGCACTGATTGCACACAGCTGTAATGAATCACACATCCCCTATTTAACCCTCTTATGGACTATGCCCTATTATCTATTGGTTCAGCGTTCACTGTGGGTATCGCGGAGAAACGCAACCCCGCATTCACTCATGTTATGGCGGCCGCACTAGAGCACGCTCACAAGATGGCGGCGACAGCGGAGCCTGATCGCAAAATGACGGACACAGCAGCGCCCCGTTATGTCACAGCTGCCAGTGTATATATATTTATTTATTTATTTTTTAACAGTTTCAAAATATAATTTTAGTCTTTATAGTGTAGTTGTCCTAAAATGTATTTGGTCACTAACATTTTGGGGTGCCACTGTACATAAAACCCTTTTGGCATCTTTATTCAAATAAAAAATACATATATACATAGGTCGTGTTGAAAACTGGACAATGGTCTCCATTTTAAAACATTAAATTGTGGGCATTTATCCAGTATGCCTAGGTGGCTTTGCGTATCCGGGTGAGATGGAGAATAATGTCAGGTTTATGGTAAATTAGCCCGCAGAGCTTCTTGACACCCAGTATTGTGCTCTTGTGTCTCTCTGCCTGATTCATGCAGCTTCTTGTTTACCTTTTTTCTCTGGGTTCATTTGACAGGTCAGTGCATAAATGCATTATGCATTTCACATCACATCATGCTCATTTCTCCTCAGCTTTAGGACAGCTCTCAAATCCCATAATCCTTTGGAGCTCCTTTACTGCACAGCACCCATCCGTCCCTCTCTGTGTCTCTTTCTCTTTCTGTCTCTCTTTCCTCTTGCTTAAATCTTCCCATCAGGTGGTCTCTTGTGCTCACACACAAGCATACACTTGTGTATTGTGTATACATGCTCATGAGATCCACACACACACACACACACATACACATACACATACACACACACACTTGCTCATGTGGAACGGGGTTTCCAGGATCTGCCAGCATTAAGCTACAAATATGCTCACCGCATCAGTAATCAAGACAATGTGGATCAGCCAGGCTTTTCAGGTAACGTCTGGCAGAATGAGTTCAGGTTTCTGTCACAATCTGACATTGCCCTGTTTATCCTGGTTTAACATCTCGGTTGATCAAGTGGTCAGCTGATAGAGATCGCCATCATAAAAAGCATGTTTTAACACATCTAAATATGTATATTTGCCAAATATTTAAATATTATTACAAATTAAAATAACTGTTTTCAATTTGAATGAAATGTAATGAATATATACATAATCCATCTGAAATCATTCTAATATGCTGATTTGCTTCTCAAAAAACATTTCATCATATTATTCATGTTGAAAGCAGTTGTGCTGCTTAATATTTTTTGGAAACTGTGATACCATTTTTTCAGGATTTTCAAGTGAAAGTTCAGAAGGACAGCATTTGTTGGAAATAGAAATTATTTTGTAACTTTCTAAATGTCTTTGCTGTCACTTTTGAACAATTCAGTCAATCACTGCTGAATAAAAGTATTAATTTATAATAAATTATTAGCTTGATTAGTGCTCTTCCCACTTTTGTATTTTGTATTATGAAAATCTGGTTTTGTTTCCAAAGCACCAGTACAGAACAACACATGGATCTATTTGTCACAAATGTAATGTAAAGTTTCAAAAGAACACAGGAGTCCATTTCTGCTGAAGGCGAGTAGAAATGAGATACAAATTCTCTCTGCTTGCAGGGCGTCAGTCACATTGTCAGGAAAGGGAGTGAGAAATCATAAATACACAGCAGTTTGACCAATTCTTACAGTACATCATCAATAATGGTTCAGTTCTGTGATTTACTATTAATCGTACCAGAGTTCAGATGAGCCGTACCACCCTTTTTAGGCAGAATCGGGTACAGTTTGTGGGTTGTATATCCATGTTCAGAAAACAGGGTTCACATTATCCAAATGAACTAAACTGTGACATCAAACAAACCTGAGTACTTCTTTCTTTAAAGACATCTTTAAAACACAGTAGTTATGATATGAGATGCTGAGAAAACTCATGACGCAACAGGTAAAGATGTCCATCTTAATGTGTATGACTGCATTTAAAAAGAACGAGTTTAAAGATGAAGCTTCTATGAGAGTCTTTTACCATGTACTGTACTTGTGATCTTAAACAGCACAGCATATTTTGATTTTGGCCCATGTTCACGTGAATTTTTGGGTGATACATGTGACCCAAATGTCTTGTCAATGGGTTGGAATTTTTGGAGCGATAGATTTGAGAGTATGAAAAGATCCTTTTATGTTACACAATACACCGGAGCTCAATATAGTACATGCTTTGATTCTCACGCCATAAATCTTTGTGGAGGGCGGGAGGTATTGAGACTTTATTTGCAAGGAACAGTTCCATTTTTCAAATGGATGGATGAAGTCTGTGGGGAGCAGAGCTGGTTGGAGTCATGTTTTATCCAAAGCCCAGTGGGACCTCTGGAGGAAAGAGTTCCACGGATGCTCCAGGCTGATTGGGATGCAGGGGGAATGTCAGATCTGCAGGAGATTAGAGTGAATTGAGACATGTATCAGAGCAAGGGAGTGCTGCCTTTGACTGGGTACTTTTCTGGGTGGTTTGCTATCCACAAACCCTGCTTTCATTCAGTTCTCTTTCATTTCTAGTTCCCTCTCTCACTCATTCTCTCTCTCACTCTGACAGGTGCGGAATGATTTGACCAATGAGCTGGAGAAGGCAGACATCCAGATTGCAGACACTGAGAGTTTCTCTAATGATCCCTGTGTGAATGTGAAGAAACTAAAGGTAAGGGAACTCATAGGCCCTGCCAACAAAATATAACTAGCTTACAGTGCACTAGCTTAAAGTGGAAGCATACTTTAGGTACACTTTAAATGTCTTTTAAATAGATATTTAAATTTAATTTAAATATTAATTAAATTCATTTAAATACCGATATTATTCAAAGATCATACAATCCTAATCAATAGTGACATTAAAACACATTTAGGCTTAATATTAACAAATGTACATTGTGCACAAGTAGTACTCCAAATAAAGTTTAATTATATTTTTTTATGTCAGTAAGTCTTGAGTAATATGTCAGTAAATATGTTAACTGATTTGAACTATACTTAGTATGAAATAAATGAGTGTCTCGTTCCCTACTCAGGGAACCATGGTTACATAAGTAACCTGAGACGTTTTCATCTTACCACTTTCTTGGTAAAGAAAACACATTTTTACTCAAATTAATAAAAAAAAAAATATATATATATAATATAAAGCTGTATTTTATGAAAATTATTTCAGAATTAAGAAAATTATTTCTTAATTTAAAACAAATTATTGCATAAAAAATTTATACAAAAAAATAAAATTAAATTAATATAAAAATAATTAATCTTACTATTTCTCTCGCAATTACGACAATCAGAAGCAACAACATAGCAACCACTCAGAACATCCTAGCAACCACCTAGTACACATTAGCAACAACAAAACCATTCCTAAACTTTATCAATACACTAAAAGCTACTCTAAATATTTTAGCAACCCCATAGCAACATCCTGACAAATAATTATAGCATGTGTGTAAAAATCTAGTTAATTAACACAATTCAAAATCATAAAAAGTATACCCTTAAAAACAATTAAAAATGAATCTCTGAACAGCTCTTCAAATCTGAGTTGAAATAATATTAGCTTGTGCCCATATCCAGATTAAATTTGTCAGTGGTGGGTCACATTATGAAGGCACTGTCCTCGGTCAGACCTCATTGTGCTGTCAGAATCAGAGAGCAGATCCCGGCTGACATTCACACACCTTCCTATATATCTCCAAACACAGCCAATTACAGACACACGCTGCTCAGCCGCACGAGGACCTGAGCAGCGCCGAAATGTTGCTGATGATGGACTGCTGTGGGTTTAGAAAAAGAGGGGAAAATAAGGCAGTGACACAACAAGCTGTGACCCACGCTAGTCCTGTTAATTCATCATCTACAGTCCTGGCAGCTCTAAAGAGACCGTATTACTGCTTGGAGTTATGATGACTGCTGGATATCTGTGATGCAAAGAAAAGGATCACTTTTGGAAAGTAGGGAGTTCAGCTAATGCTGAAGCTAAAGCTAATGCCAATTAATTAAATTTGCAAAAAAAATGCCTTTTTAGTGTTAATTTAGCATTTATGCACTATTATACTATTTATTAATATTTTGAATATATATATATATATATATATATATACTGCAGCGCCCGGGGAGCAGTTGTGGGTTCAGTGCCTTGCTCAAGGGCACCTCAGTCGTGGTATCGAAGGTGGCAGAGAGCGCTGTACATTCACTCCCCCACCTACAATCTCTGCCGAGACGCGAACCCGCAACCTTTGGGTTACGAGTCCGCCTCTCTAACCATTAGGTCACGACTTCCCACAATTTAAAGACTGATATTATTCAAAGATCATACAATCCTAATCAATAGTGACATTAAAACACATTTAGGCTTAATATTAACAAATGTACATTGTGCACAAGTAGTACTCCAAATAAAGTTTAATTATATTTTTTTATGTCAGTAAGTCTTGAGTAATATGTCAGTAAATATGTTAACTGATTTGAACTATACTTAGTATGAAATAAATGTATTTTAAATATATTACTTTTTTACTAGGATGTAACCTTGTGTGTTGAATTACAGCTGGACACAAAATTGCTAGTTTTGAGCATAAATCTCACTGAATGTTGTTACATTTGTGCTTAAAATAATAATATTAAAAAAAACACCAGTGGGTTAAAATAAATATCTTATGGACTGCTTTTCATCTAAATTTGTCTCATTTTAATGATGTTTGTGCTGAAAATAGAGCAAAATATGACAAAAATCTAATATTATTGATATTTTTATTATAATAATGCAAATGAGTTTTGTTTAAAATGAAAATTAAATTTTTTAAATAGAAAATGTAGTCTATTCCTAGATTTCTGTTCAATCACATTATGCTTTGACAGTTCCCTTTTAATATTAAAAGGGGGGAAATATATATGCAAAAAATATACAAAATATCATAGTTTAAAGATGTGACCATTTTTTACTGCATTCATACATTTGTGTGAACAGTGAGAAGCTGACTCTGTAATCATGTGATTTGCTAATGATATGCTAATGAGCTGTGATGTCATTGTTTAAGCATTGCATTTTTAGCTTTGGATGTCTCTTAAAGAGAATGCTAAAAAGTTTTCTTAGTCATCATCATAAACACAAAGTGGCAGGAATGCCATGATCAATTTATCCAGGTATGTTTATGATCTAAATAGCCATTGTTCCATTGCTGTCTGCTGCTTCTCCTACTTTGCAATTTCCACCTAAAGGTTTGTTCCCACCTTTTTTTGCTGAGTCTTTTTTTTTCACGGTGAAACTATTATGACTTCTATTACCTGCCTGACTTAGTACCTCCATTATGGCAATTCCCCAAATGGCGAAGAACTGCTGAAGAACTGTTTCTTCAAATTCTGCACGGTCAGATTTTTCACCAGTTGACAGCAACTCTTAGAGTCTGTAAATTCAACATTATATTTCACATTGACACGGCTGTGCCAGAGCGACAACCACCAGTTTTGCAGTATAAAAACCCATATAAACAAAATGTTGAGATTTTTGACACACTCATCCACTGTAGGTGGGTTACCATTCACTGTGTAAATGTGGGAAAGCCTCGCAACCATGGTCTTGATAAAAGCAAAGCGAGTGGTGACTGAGGTCCTGGGGCAGCCTGGCGAAGATCCAGCCTGCATTTTGCCTGGCTGGAAGAAGCTTGTGTCTGCCAGGACTCCAGGACAGCTGGAGCCACTTACACAGCTGGAGGGATTCAGGTTAAGTGCCCACGCCGTCGGGAGTGGCAACAGGCTTTGTAACGGCTGCTGAGTGTGAAGCAAGAAGCGCCTAACCCATGCGGTTGGTCCTGAAAAGGGAAGCGGGAGTATTTCACACAATAGCTCCAATATCTCAGCATGTTCTTTGGCACCGCTGAAGTGCAGAGGGTGGTATTGTGGCAAATGAGACAGTCTCTGAGAAACATCTCAAGGAAAGCGTTTACCACAGGCCACACATACACTTTCAAACAGCGTTTGAATGCGGCCCCATCGCAAACGCTGTTTATGTCAAGGTTCCTGAGTTTAGAGCAGGTCTAGGATCAGATTTAATGCATCTGCTGTGATCTTACCTGTAAACGCTACTGTTTTCAGAGCTGTCGACAAAACGCTATCCCACCCACTAGAGTCATTATTTTCTCTTCTGCTTGAACATGATATTTTTCATCTTGAGCAGCTCATTAGCTGTGCATGTTAAATGCTCTTCCTGTAGCCTTGTGCTTGAGGATGACATCCCAAGAGGGAAAAGCAAAAAATAGATTCAGAGATTATTTCTTTAAGTCACTGGTGGGCATTTCAATATCCCTGCAGCTGTGACACATCTTTTGATGGATTGGGCCGTGGCACCCCTCAAACAAGACTGTCTGACTTCCACCTGAAATTTTCATTGGCATTTGCTGGAATCAAGGGCAATATAGTTAAGAGGGCGGAGAGGGATATTATTACATCCTGATATGCAGAATGAGAAAAAGGATACTTAATAACCTCCGAAGAATACGTAGGTCTCTTTGTGTTAACATGGCCTTTAACACATGCGTTCTGAGCTTTTATTCGTTTTTGTGGGTTTAATTTTGGCTTCATGGTCTTGAAGGCCTTGTGTATATTGCTCCAGTGATGGATTGATTCTCAGTAGCCGGGTTTCCATCTTTTATTTAAATTTAAGTTTTAGTAATTCTGTTGTGCTTTTGTCATTTTAGTCGATTTGGTCATTCTTGTTTTTTTTATATTTCTATTTAGCCTTATTTTGATTTCATTTTAGTAATTTTAGTACTTCAACGTGAACTTATTTTATTTTAGTTAGTTTCCAAACAACATTTCTAATTTTTGTTTTCATTTAATTTTAGAATTTTCTGTTTTTAATTTACATTTTTTTATTTAAAGTTTTATTTTATTTTGGCTTTATTTCAATTAACAGAAAACATTTTAATAGTTTTGTGTTTAGAGAACAATAACAACACTGCAAAAAATTTATATTAATATTATTAATATTGATTCCACACTGTCAGTGGACACTGGAAAAAAATTGTGTAGAAACAATTTCACTCAGAAATTGCTAGTAAATTTCACAATTGCAAAATATAATATATACTTTATATGTATACTGTGTGTGTGTGTGTGTAACATGGCCTTTAACACATGCGTTCTGAGCTTTTATTCGTTTTTGTGGGTTTAATTTTGGCTTCATGGTCTTGAAGGCCTTGTGTATATTGCTCCAGTGATGGATTGATTCTCAGTAGCCGGGTTTCCATCCAAAGTTGCGAATTTAACTTGTGTGCAAAATTCTTATGTCGCATAAAACATTTGTGAATAAGTACCGTTTCCAACCAACGAGTCAAAGAGAGCAAAATCATCACTTCCTGATAAACTGGCACTAAATATCAATATAAAGAAAAGCGGGAGAAGCCACTGAATATAATAATTTTCATATATAATAAATTACTTGCACCTCAGAGTGAGCAGACAAAGCACAATAAATGCGGACATTGCTTTCAGAGGTGGATGCCTGCTGTTTGGGAATGTAGTCGTGTAAGAGAGTTCTGAAGGCAATTATACAGAAATATTTTGATGACAGACTTTGCTCAGGAATTTCGGTATGATCAACATTTCAGATGCTGTGCAACGAGATCGGTCCGCTGGTTAGTCAAGTTATGCCGTCCCATCCCGCAAATCACATGAGTTTTTTGATGCACTTGGAGGAATTTATTCGGCAAATGCGTTTCCATCTCCTATTATTCGCATTAACCCTTTTTCGCACAAGTAAAAAACTATACCGATAATTCAAAATGCGCACTGAAACAGAGTGATGGAAAAATAGCTAGTGATGCGGAACTGGACGAGGTGGAGACACAATGCTGAAGTGGGCTGAATTATTTACAGACTCAATCATGCAGCGTGAATGCTGGTTACGGATGCAGATCTCTGTTTCTTTCTGGATATGAAACAATTCACACTGCTGATACTGTTTCTCTGTAATACACTTGGTGTTAATATGTCTCACCTAGGAAAGCAAACACATCCTAACTGCATTTTTGGAAGATGCTTACATATTTTTTGCAGCTTTTCTCATGAAAAGCTTGCTTACTTTTATTTTGGGGCATTTTATTAATAGAGACGGTGAAAGAACAGACAAAAAATGATTCGGAAGAGATGGATAACAGGACTGGGAATTGGCCCAAGCTGGATCTGAACTTGAAGGACTTCCTTACAAGCGAGAGGAGTGTGTGAAATAAGTCATTTTATGCAGTATTGTTTAGTGCCTCTAGTTGTGCAGAAATTAAACATTATACTTTTAATTCAGACATTTGCAAATATTTTGGGACAGTTTTTTTATTATTATTATAATTTACATTTTTCTTTTTATTTTATGCTATTTTATTTTAGAATAAACAATTTGTGCTCACCAGCCACCTTTCATCATAGGTTTTATTGGTCACGCTTCATTTTAAGGTCCAATTCTCACCATTAACTATGGCTTTTGCCTCAATAAACCCCTAATTTGCTGCTTGTTAAGGACATTGTTAAGTTATTAACGTTGTTATATTACATTGTTCTGGTATTGGGTAGTAAACAGCCAATATGTTAATAACAGGCATGCTAATAAGCAACTAGGTGTAGTGGACAACACATTCCAGGGCCCAGCTTATAGTGGGGCCCCTCTCTGACCACAATAGTGGACAAAGGTTTTCTACATTTTTATTGGATCTTGGTGGACTAACATAAGCAAGCTGTCCAACGCCATCAGATAATAATGCCAGGACAACAGCCAGACTGTCACCGGTTTCTACTGTGAGGAGCACGGAGGAGACCAGGAGTAAGCCATGGCGGAGCAGGGGACTCAGGAGGCCATGGCGGAGCAGGGAACTCAGGAGGCCATGACGGATCCTCCGTGGCCTAAGCTGGCTCGGCCACGGGTATATGGCCCCAACAGGAGCCCTTCCTGGGCTGAACTGGGGATCAGGGTAGCACTTTCGAGGAGCAGACACTGGCGCGAGCTCTGGGGCTGGAGCCGACACTGGAGCGAGCTCTGGAAGGCGCTTACAAGGAGCAGGCACTGGGGCTGGAACCGACACTGGGGCCTCATGAACGCATGTCGGGCTTGCCATATTAATGTTCGTTGGGCTTGCCATATTAACGGGCGGTGAACTAGAGTAGGCCGCGGACGGCGGACTGGTTCTGCAGTTTCTGCCCTTCACCCACCAACAGACTGATTCCTCAGGATTTAGCCTGTGACCGCTGTAAAAATTCCTTAGGACCTCTGGACGCAGCAGCAGTGGGTGAAACAAAGAGAGAGATCACAGAGTTCCATCCAAATCCATTCATAACTATGTTCTCAAACCTTAAAACTGATGCAAACTACAACACACACATCTCATACATATTCAGAGAAATAAGTATTCTCAGTGACAGCGATGTGTATGCAACATCTTACACAAACTCAGCTGTTAATGGACAAATTAATGCATGCATGAAAGTTCAATTTTCTCCCATCATGTTTGGACTTAATGTGTTCGTAACATTGCCAAATGTATTCTGGTTGTGGTTTGGTAAGTGAAAAATGCACTGGTAAAACTTTGGTGACACTTTTCTAAATGTGTGTTTGGACTATGCAAATAAGCCTGGAAATGGAGAAGCGCCAGATTGCAATCTCCTCCTCATCGGAAAGAGATAAAGGTATCTTCCCAAAAGACACTCCTTGTTCTGAGTCTCCGGCGCGTCCAGTGAGACAATAGCAGATCAACCTACGTTCTGAGTCTCCAGCCTGCATCAGGGAAGGCAGCAACAGACACGCCCATTCGGAGCCTGCGACCCACTACAGGGGAGATGGCAACCGATATCTCAGTTCTGTGTCTCTGGCCTGCGTGGTAGGAGATGAGGCACTAACAGAAACACCGAAGTTCTGAGTCTGAGTCCCGTAAGGGAAGAGACAGCAACAGACACAACCGTTCTGAGTCTCCGGCCTGCAAGGGTGAGACACTAGCAGATACACTCGTTCTGAGTCTCCAGCTTGTGAGGCAGCAACAGATACGACCACATTCTGAGCCTTCAGCCTGTGAGGATAGAGATATTCTACGTTTAGAGTCTTCGTCCGGCGAGACAACAACAGATGCAGCATGTCCTGAGTCTCCATCCTAGAGAGACAAAGTGTATTGACCAAGTTCTGAGTCTCAGAGGCAGAAGACACACAGACATCTGCAACAAGGTTAAGCTCCGGCGAGCAAACCTTCACTTCAAGGTACTTTGCTTGCATGTTCCAGGCAAGGACCTTCTGCACCTACTCCAGGGCCACATCTGCGTGTTCCAGATTTACGGACCCTTTGGTGCTCCAGGAGATTAGTATCCTAAAGTGCTTCGTGTTCAAGACAATAAGGTCCTTCACCTTATTTGTTTCAGAGTAGCAACAGTTTATCTTTCCAGATAACATAACTCTGACAAAGCAACACCCAACATAATCACTTGCATTTTATGCATCTTATGCACTTTATTACTATTTCATTTATGGTATTCATTTAGTAGTTGTTGGTTACTCTTTTGTTAATAAAATCTATTTTATTACACTTGTGTCTTCCTTGTGTTGATGATACAGAAAGAGGTTCTACAAGTTAGAGATCCCACCAATCTTTCTTATGTGACGTACTCATAACCACACCTTAAGTGACACGTGATCCAAATATCATAACGTCATTGGTGACGCGAGTACCCATCACTACACTATTTCGCCTCCCTAGGTTGGCGAAAGCAAATTCACTACATAGGTAATAGCGAGAATTGGTCCCTTTACTAAAGTGTTACCGTTTTATGTAAATCTCTTTAGCCATTACCTGTTTTATTTTGTTCTCTGCCCCTCTCTATAGGATAATGATGTTCGGATCATCATCGGTCAGTTTGATGAGAATCTGGCCGCTAAAGTCTTCTGCTGTGTAAGTTAACCGGCTTCATGTCTCAAATCATGCTTCAGACTGTGAAATGCCTGTAGATTTCTTTATACTGTACATGTGCCTGAAAAACATTTCGCTGTGTCAGCATTGAAAGGACTGCAGGCGATATATTTTTTCTTTGGTTGAAATGAGATGTGTGTTGAGTCTCTGATCTTGTGTGTGTGTGCTCCAGGCCTACAACCTGAACATGTATGGCAGTAAGTACCAGTGGATCATCCCAGGATGGTACCAGGGGAACTGGTGGGAACAGGCGAATTCCACAAACTGCACCACTAAGAAGCTGCTGACAGCCATGGAGGGCTACATCAGCGTGGATTTTGAGCCTCTCAGTGCCAAACAGATTAAAGGAATATCAGGAAGAGTGAGTGTCTGTAATGCAGTGGGATCTCAGGAGTTATGAATGACATTTCTGATTTCTGACAGAAAAAAAAATCCACCATGTGGAATAGGAAAAAATGATGCATTGCAGTTTCACCTATGAATTTCAGTTTCAATAGATTCTTACTCTGAGCGTTTCTCAGTTTTCCCTGTTGAAATGGTTTATGTTGGTTATTACTGATTTGGCATTAGTCTAGCTGTTTTACCAAATGCATTGATATTCATGACCATAATTATGATCATTTTAAAAAAATTTGAAAATTTAAATTTTTATAACCTTGATAAACATTTTTGATATTTCAAGATGCAAGGACGCTTTTTTTTCTTTTTATTTGATAATTACACTGCTTCTTTATTAAATTTAATTTAAAAATTAAATTTTAACATTAAATATTATAAATGTTTTATTTGACATATAATAAATGCATTACCATTTTAATGATTGATAATAAGAATAAATGTTTCTTGAGCAGCAGATCTGCGTATTAGAATGATTTCTGAAGGATCGTGTGACATTGAAGACTGGAGTAATGATGCTGAATTATATTTCTTTTCTTTTTTTTTTTTTTTTGTGAGTGAGAATATATACATGATTACAGTTTTTAATGTTAGGAGCAATTAAACAGACTAACCCTACTCAAAATAAATATCAATTTTTATGTGTGTGTTGCCTAAATTCACTTGTAGCATTTGAAATGTTTGTTTTTATTTTTTTGTGATTTATTTTACATTTATTTAGACAAAATAGAGTTTTAATGTTGGACATTTATTGGTTATCCTCCATAACGTGACAATAATTATCAGCATTTTAATATCATGCATCACTAAATAATATTCATGATCTCAGATTCGGATTTAAAATAGGACTTCTTCCTATCAAAGTTAAATGATTGCAGAGAATCGTCCCATAAAACTAGATTGCAATCTGACTACAACAGATTTAGTGGTCCCACAAGGATCAGGTTTGTCTTGTACCGATGGCTGAGCCTACAACCTGAACATGTATGGCAGTAAGTACCAGTGGATCATCCCAGGATGGTACCAGGGGAACTGGTGGGAACAGGCGAATTCCACAAACTGCACCACTAAGAAGCTGCTGACAGCCATGGAGGGCTACATCAGCGTGGATTTTGAGCCTCTCAGTGCCAAACAGATTAAAGGAATATCAGGAAGAGTGAGTGTCTGCAATGCGGTGGGATCCCAGGAGTTATGAATGACATTTCTGATTTCTGACAGAAAAAAAAATCCACCATGTGGAATAGGAAAAAATGATGCATTGCAGTTTCACCTATGAATTTCAGTTTCAATAGATTCTTACTCTGAGCGTTTCTCAGTTTTCCCTGTTGAAATGGTTTATGTTGGTTATTACTGATTTGGCATTAGTCTAGCTGTTTTACCAAATGCATTGATATTCATGACCATAATTATGATCATTTTAAAAAAATTTGAAAATTTAAATTTTTATAACCTTGATAAACATTTTTGATATTTCAAGATGCAAGGACGCTTTTTTTTCTTTTTATTTGATAATTACACTGCTTCTTTATTAAATTTAATTTAAAAATTAAATTTTAACATTAAATATTATAAATGTTTTATTTGACATATAATAAATGCATTACCATTTTAATGATTGATAATAAGAATAAATGTTTCTTGAGCAGCAGATCTAACGGGCTGTTCTAGCTTCTCCATCAGACTTTGAGTCCTCTGAGAAGAGCTATCGATCGAGTGCCAGCATGCCTCAGGAAGTAAAACATTATCTTAGAGAAGTCTCTGTGGATCATTTTGAGTGAAGAGTGGTGCTGGGCTGCTTTTATTTGGTTAAGAGAGGGTTAGCACAACTTTCTTGATGGTACATTGTAGAAGCAAACATACTTTTCCAATCAAAAGTTTGGGGTCAATAGTATATGTATTTTTAAAGAAATTAAATCGTTCTTGAGCAGCAGAATTGCATATTAGAATAATTTCTGAAGGATTATGAAACACTGAAGACTGGAGTAATGGCTGCCGAAAATTCAGCTTTACCATTACAGAAATAAATTAAATTTTAAAGTATATTAAAATAGAAGACATCCTAAATTGTAAGAGTGTTACACAGTATTACTGCTTTTACTGCATTTTTTATCACATAAATGGAGCCTTAATAAGCATAAGAGACGTCTTTCAATAACCTTACCAACCTATCAAACTATGAATGATAATTTAAGGGTCAGATTTCACATTGTTTTCTTGTACAAGGATCCTGAGTATAAGGATTCTGATGAGAATCAAGAAACACTACTTGTTCAGTTTTTATTGACATTTACACAGTTTAATGCACTTACATTAAAGCATACAAAAAATACTTGACTGGAGAAATAAGGAAATCAAAATGTAATCTAAATTTCTAAACCAAAGCCTCTTTTTGCAGATGTAACAGCCCATGAAAATATTGTTTGTAAAGCTGTTCTCAACATTTGCAAAGTTCCCAAAAACGTGTTGTACTTGTACAGTAGGTATAGCATTGCTCTCACGCTTGTGTCCAGTTCAAAATGCTGTGGTAGTCTTTTTGGTTCAGGGTGACACTTACTGTGTAAGTCACAGACTCTGGATCCAGCAAAAGAGTCAGAGACCATCACGCTTCCTCCTCCGCGTTTGACAGTTAGTGTCACACTAAGAGCAGCCATCCTTTCACCTACTCGATTCCTTATACAATTTTTATTATGTTCCAGTTTTTGTAACTTAAACATGTTTCTTGGCAGTTTTACCACTTACTTTTGTAACTTTTCAAGTTACTCAGTGTACTCGGACTGCTTAAATTGAAATAAAAACAGGAAACATGTATTCTAAAACATCATTCAAATTTATAATATTAGAAAAGTTGAAAATAGACTATTGCACTGCAGATGTGGACTATTGGGACTAGTAGACAACATCTGTATATATGTATATATCAGCATCATATCATATCAACATATAGCAACATCATCATTGGCTTCTATCACCTTCATCACCTCCACCCACAACCCCTTTTACAGGCCTGAGGGTGCCTTGCACACCTGTGTGACCTCCATAAGGCCTCCTGCTGTCAGACTCTGTTCCATGTTTTGTGTGTGTCCTGCTCCCCATGTGCCTTCCCATGCCCTTATTTGGTTAGTCTCCTGTTCCTGCCCTAGTTATGTTTCATTGCTCCCAGGTGTGTCTCATCATCCCCTCCGCCTGTGTGTATTTAAATTTTATTTGACATATAATAAATGCATTACCATTTTAATGATTGATAATAAGAATAAATGTTTCTTGAGCAGCAGATCTGCGTATTAGAATGATTTCTGAAGGATCGTGTGACATTGAAGACTGGAGTAATGATGCTGAAAATTCAGCTTTTTATCACAGGAATAAATTACATTTTAATATATATATATATGAATAGAACACTGTTATTGTAAATTGTAATAGTATTTCACAATATAACTGTTTTTACCATATTATCAATCAAATAAATGCAGCCTTGGTGAGAATAAGAGACTTTTACTTGAAAGTTACATCAACTGTCATTTTTGTAATTAAAATCAATGTTAAGTAGAACACTATGAATGGTTTTAAAAATGTTTGAAACCAACATGAATATGTTTCAAAGTAGATTTTAAAAAGATTTCACATTTTTAGACGCCGCAGGAATACGAGAGGGAGTACAACCGTGAGCGAGAGCAGAAAGGAGTGGAGGCCAGCAAGTTCCACGGCTTTGCCTACGATGGCATCTGGGTGATTGCGAAGACCCTCACACGTGTCATGGAGCTCCTCAGACACAAGGAGAGGCACGACATGTACCACAACTTCACGGTGGATGACCGCGATGTGGGCAAAATGGTTCTGGACGTGATGAACGAAACCAACTTCTTTGGCGTGACGGTAAGTGATCTACAGCTCTTCTTGGGGCCAAATACAGTGTCTGGTTGACCTGTTTACAATTCTGTAACTGCAAATGCTACTGTGGCTTTCATGATTTCAGTTAGATTGAGCCGTCGAGAGACGTTTCCTAAAGCTGAAAAGTTGTAAAGGCCATATTGTGATCTCAAAGTCAAAAGAGGGCTACTTTTATTGCTGCAGACTGCCTGCGAGAGGCTGAGGGAGGGCAGACATTTGAGAATGCATCTTGGGATTGGAGGCTAGTAATGCTAAACATGCGATGTAGCTGGCAGAATAAGAGCCAGATAAGAGGTAGGGAGATAGTTGGTATGCAGAGAGTGTCAGATCTGCAGACATCACTAAATGTGTGTTTGTTTATGAGAACACACTGCTGCAGGCTGCCAAAAGTGAGAATCACAGAGCACAAAAAAAAAGGAGAAAGTCAGCAAATCTAAAGGAACGCGCTCAAGCTGAACCGAACTATCTCTCTTAACAAAAACGGAAGGAGTTTCGATATTGCAGTAAATGCTGTTGGTTTGGGAAATGAATAGGGGTTATTGGGGATTTTGGGTTTTAGTACAGTATGTTCTCCAGCCCTCCATCTTCAGCTTTTATCTAGCAGTTATCTCTCATGTGTAGCAGAGTATGTTTTATATTTGCCCAGGCTGCTAACAAACAATGCATGTGCCACGAGACCTCAGCGTCGAAGCTTAATGGAGAGGAAGGAAAAACAAACGCACATAAAAAAGGAAAATACTGCTGGAAGACCAGTGGAAATATGAGCAGAAAGGCAAACGAGCATGTGATCACTCTTTTCCCTCTCTATAGAAAAAGAGAAGATATACCAGTACAGTGATGGTTACTGGCCAACATTACAGAATTAATTTATTAATATCAGTCACTATCGTATATTTAATTGATAATTTCCTTTATTTTTACATTTAAATGACTTTTGCTGTCATCTAACAATCACTTAAAGTGAATCCTTTAAAAACACTAATTATTTCATAATACTGTTAAATGCAATCTTTAGCAAATCTTTAAGGCTGAAAAACAACTAAATCATTTTTGTTATTATTTTCTGTTTAACATGTCAAAGACAAATTAACATGATTAACACCGCTTTTTTCGAAAATTCCTGAAGTAGCCTAGTGTGTCTTTTACCTACATCCTAGATTTACAGTAGCTATATGATCATGCTATCTGTCACTATGATTAATCATTAAAAAAAGAATAATAATATATCATTTATAACAAAAATATTATGTGCGGGTGTGTATATATA
>NW_015659919.1:737481-763843 GCF_001515625.1 Sinocyclocheilus rhinocerous | reverse complement strand
AGTTCATTTGTCCCAGCTGTTTCCCTTGATGTTTCATTGCTCCCAGGTGTGTCTCATCATCCCCTCCGCCTGTGTGTATTTAAAGTGTTCCCAGTCCCTAGTTCTCTGTTCGCTGTTAAACGTCTTCCTGAGTTCATCTCCCTTGGTTCATGCAAATAAAGTCCTGTTAAAGTATTCTCCAGCGTCTCCTCGTTCCTCGTGTGTGTGCACCGTGACACCTGCCTGGCCTGTCCACACCTCTGCACAGACTCACACACACTGATAAAAGGTGCCATCAACATGTTTGACCCATCAGCCCACACCTGCAGCGCAACGCAATCTATTTTCAGCTGTTCTAATGTTATGAAACCAGTCTAAAAAAAGAAACCGAGAAAGAGTGAAGACTTCATTGATTTAGAAAAACTCTCCAACTACAGCTTGAGTCTTAAAGTGACAGCTCATCTTTCTTTCTTTCTTCCATCAAACACAAAAGGAGATGTTTTGCGAAATGAATAATGAAAGCGATGGTCCTGAACAACAAAATATGACCGACGTTTCTCCTTGCTGTCTCTACAGTGTTACAAAAATGACATCCTGCTCAGCATATAAATCAAAATGATGTCTCGGAAACTATGAAGGATAAAGAGTACTGCAGTTCACATTATATATTGTTTACACACATAATTCTGAATTGCAGCTTTAATGTGTTTTGTGAAGGCGAGCATTTATCCAGCGCCCCCACGTCAGAGCAGCTAAACAAAGAATCATACTGCAGTGGGACCGGAGTCTGCTTTACACTTCAAAGACAGCCGTTTTTAGAGATACGATCGCTTCTGAGTTGCCTCCCATGGTTTTAATGGGCTTCTAATTATTGCCATGGTAATGCAGTATGCCTCTCACCTGTTATTTTATTGGGCCGTGTGATCCCAAATCCTTTTAAATGGCTCATTAGGCAGCTTCAGGGGCAGACAGACAGCAAACCACATTTACACATTTTCTTTTTTTAATAAAGAGCAAACTAAATAATATTTTGATCCAGTGATGGAGCTTTTAAAAACTATGTCAAAATGCTATATACCTGTCTGCGCTTTGATCAGATATCCATGATTAACCTGCAACGTCTGATACGACATATTTGAATTCATGATTTTGCAGGAAATTCTTCTGTTAATGATTATGTTTTGTAACTTGGTGAAATGATTTGTTATTTATATTTACTTAACATTAACTGGTTTCTTCCCCTTTGAAAGATGCATTTAATCCAAAGTTTCTTACAGTGCTCTTATTGTTGTGATGATCTTTCAAGGGCACAAACAAGAACTTGCAAGTTCTCAGTAGCCTTTTTATATTTCCTGGACCGCTGTTATTTTCAGTTGAATCTATAACTTTCCTTTACCATTGTGCTACTTCTTTCTAAGGCTTTTATTAGTAGTGCTTGCCGAAGTAAGAAGAAATTTACCTGAATTCTCAATTTTATGATCTTGATTCAAGATGTTTTATGTTGAAATATCTGATAAATATTATGCATAATTTACCTATTTGCATAAAAAATTTCAGTTTTATGATACTGATACAGGATGTTTTATTTTGAAATATGTATTAAATAATATTCAGAAGTGCAACAATATTTTATTTTATTTTTTATTTTATTTTTCATTGTATTATCTTATTTTATTTCATTTTATTTTATTTTTTTTTATTTTATTTTATTTTATCAGTAAAGCATCCCAGTCCTCAGCTGGCACAACCTGACAACCTCTCAGACCTCTGTGTGCTCCTTTAATTTAACAAATCAATTGTGCTGAAATTAATTATGTTTGCCTCAAGAACGCAATCAATTCACAGATCTTTAATCTAATAAATGGCTTAAAAAACAAGCCCTGTGCCAGACTTCAAAATATACACTCCCAATTTGTTGCTGTGCCAAGAGTGAAGAATATGGCAACAAGATGGAAAATCGATCTTCGTAAGATATATCTGTCCAACTTGGATTATATGTGCAATCGAGACTTCTGCAAACTGTCCATTTACACGTGATAAGCAGCTCTTGTGAAGGTTCATCGTTGTGTGTTTCTGCAGGGTCAGGTGATGTTCAGGAACGGGGAACGCATGGGAACCATAAAATTCACCCAGTTTCAAGGTAAGTCCATTAGATGGTCATTTTTCATGGTTAACAAGCCTTTTTATAGGAAATGCTGGATCAAATATAGGTCCTTCAGCCAAAGTTGATCATCCTCCATCTTACATGAACATCTCATTCCGTGAAAGTGTCATTTCGTAGAGTATGTGCGACAAATATCTCAGCATGACAATTGTGCCATACATCACGTAGATAGCCGGCATGCTCTGCGGCAGCGTCGGCGCCGTCCTTTAGCTTAATGGGGTCACAGAATTCCCCTGCTCGGCCCTCTGATGTGATTAATCCAGTGTGTGTGTGTGTGTGTGTGTGTGTGTGTTTCCTGAGGGCAGGGGAGATTAACTCTGGTTTGTGGGATTTAATCTCGGAGCAGGGATTCCCCCCTCGCACCCCACAGCAGCCGCAGGCCAGCGTTCCCCACCCTCTTCAGTCTTATCTGCTTCAGCGCAGAGGCTCCCCCCCATAGTGTGTTACATCACCTCCTCAGACTGTATTTGTGAGCAGGCCGCAGAATCGGAGTGCTGTTTGGCTGAAGGGTGATTGAACTGTCTGTCAATATGAAGGTGAATGGCAGTCAGGAAAAAAAGAAAGGAGACGCTGTTATCTGCAGTGCACTAGAGAGCAGGGCTTGAAAACTAAAATCAAAAATCCAATCGGTCTCCGAGCAGAATCGATATTTTAACTATTCTGTTCCTGCGTTCCCGTTCCGAAACTGGTTTGCCTAGAAAAAATAACGGTTAATAACGTTATTTTTAAAACGTTTTCTTTGCCATAATAATAATAATAATAATAATAATAATAGCCTAATAATAATAATAATAAAGTACAGCGTTTTCTACTCAAAAAAAGAAGAAGAAGAAAACAGGAAGAGATATCTTAACCCGCTGCGCTTAGTCACAGCCAATACAGCATCATCTTTTCTAGATTTTGGCCAAATTATAGGCTACTAAACAAAAGAAAAAAAATCTGTTAATGCTTTAAAGACATTAAAGTATTTTTTAAGATATTTAAAAATGTTTGCTGCATTTAAAAAATGCTACTCGTATAAGATTGCGTTTTGAGGGGGGAAAAAAACATAAGTCGCATAGGCTCACGTCGCATTTTATTATTAGGCTACATTCAGAAATAATTTGCTAAAATGCCGGTAAAGCAAAATGTTTACAAACACCATATACATATATATATATATATATATATATACAAATACATAGGCTATCTATGATAAACACAGTTATTAGTTTCCTTCTCTCCACAACAAATTAAGGTTATGTAGGCCTATATTAAAGTTAAGGCTATGCTTTTAGGCTATAAAAACGTCAATCGTCAAAGGTGAAACTGATGCCTACCTCGATTGGTACAAATCCAAATGTTTCCATATTTGCGACATATCTGGATGCTAAAATATTATTTATTATGTAATAGACTTTGTACTTCACTCACATCGACATCATCCTTCACATCGGCTATATCAGCACAGTGAGGCGGTGGTCACGCTGAGCGCAACAGATTGTACAACAGAGCAGTGCAACTTTTTATGTTTCTTTAACTGTATTTTATTTTTAAAATGAACAGGCTGCGATGTCGCAAAATATTTTGTGTATGTGTGCGCGTGAGGCGCCGGTGTTCTGACGATTTGTGCTACCCTGTTGGATTTTGCTACCTCCCATTAAACCAGATGGTAGCATAATTCGATAGTGAAAAGTGCTACCTATCAGATTTAGCGTCCAGCATGATATTAATAAGGTTTGAGGCTTTATTAACATGTACACCTACCCCAACCCTAAACATACCCTTACAGTAGGATAAATACAGTGTTGGTAGCATAATCTGATAGGTAGCATTATTTGTCAGAACACCGGCGCGGTATGTTCATACCAGTGCTGGTTGGTTTTACAGATAGAAGCAAAACATCATTCAAAACTGTCAAGATTTGCAAAATAAATAAAACTGTAAAGCTTTTGCAGAATAAAGAAAACTATTTTCTGCTGTCTCGTTTTCCTTTCCGTGAACTTTGGATCGCGTCACAATAAACCTAAACTCAGCACATTTTTTTTCTTTCGTTTTGTTAATCTGTCAATGATTTAAGTGAAATACATTTCGTGTAGGCCAATATAGGCTATTCCTTTTTATGTAAGCCTATAGTTTTATTCTGTTTTCTCCATTCACAAGCGCTGCAGGTGCGTGTGATCTGTTGAATCCATCTTACACTATTTTCGGATAAACTGTAATGCATTGCCATTGCTACTTACCTATGATGAATTTACAGCTGAGCATTTCACGCGTTGGATGCGTCAGCGTCACATTTGCATATTTGAATTCCTGATTGGTTGACAGCAAATTTCAAATATTAAATGGAACGATAAAATAACGTTATTAACCGGGTAATGGCCATTTCAAATTTTCTATTCTGTTCGGAACTATAAAATTTGATTTAGTTTCTGTTTCTGGTTCTGTTCCTGTCACAATTTTGTTCGTTTCCGGTTTTTAATTTTCGTTCCTTGAACCGGTTCAGAGCCCTGCTAGAGAGTGTCTCCTTCCACACCAAGAACAATCACAACTCACACTGACTTAAATCCCTCTATTACTGTGCTTTCTGTCTTTCTTCATCACTCACTCACTCACTCACTCACACTCATATTCTCTCAGACGCTCTCTTTCGCCTTCATTATTTACTCACAGTAACTCACTCACTCATACTCATCATTCAACTATTTACTCATGCACTCACAATCTCATTCATATATTCATTCACTCTCACAAGCCGGGTTTCCATGCAAAATTAGAATATCGCATAAAACATTTGTGATTAAGCACCGTTTCCATCCAACAAAGTCTTCCTGATAAACTGGCACTAAATATCACTAAGAAAAGTAGGAAGAGCCGGTCCATCTGGTTAGTCAAGTCAAGTCAACTTACCAAGTTTTCAAAATTTGGCATTTCCATCACTCGTTTCTGATGTGACTCTTCAAAAAATGCATAAAAACAGGGTGATGGAAACATAGCTACACATTAATTTGTTTGTCTGTTCACTCACACTTATTTATTCATCCATTCATTAACACATATTTATTTACTTTCTCATTTATTAACTCACTTTCTCATGCACTCACTTATTCATTCAAAATATACTACACAACTTTTAAAATCTGAGCAGATTTTAACACTAGAACCGCCACAGAGTAAATTTGACCCGTGGCTGTTTTTAAAACGTACATAAAAGATTTTTAATAAAAACTAATAAAAGTCTCCCAGTCACTGACTTTTACTAAAATTGTGTGATTTACAATCCCTTTGTTAAAAACTGTTTAGATAAAACCAGATTAAAAAAAACGGGGCATTTATACCTATAAGATATACCAAATTTACCCGCTATATAATGCCTGTATGTTCTTGCTGTCATTTTCGTGCCGCTTATGTTTTAACATAGTACATTGCTAGGCAACACCTTTCACTCACTGAATTAACGGTTATCAGTTTCATAAATAAAGACAAAATGAGTAAAAGAAAGCAATTTATGAATGCTGAAGAGGTATAAAAAGCACTAAATGCCATTAACGATGGAGAGTCTGAAGGTGGGGAGATAAGTAAAGCGTCCTGTCGGCTTAGCATCTGACGGCGATCAATATATCATAATTAGATGTTTTATCCTAATGTTACTCATAATTGTTCAAAATCAGGACAAAAATATAGTTGATGACTAGACATAATCATTTCATTACTCTAGACACTTCTTTGTGAAGACGGTAGCATAATACAGTGAAATAATATGTTCTTTAGCCATTCAAAAACAGCTGTCATGTGTGTGGGTAAAATTTACCCGCTGGCGCTTTTAGGTATACAGCGACCCCTGGCGGTTCTAGTGTTAAAACACTAGACATCACATAGTTGCTGACTTTATAAATGGAAACAGAGAAAACTGGTCATCATACACTAAAAGGCTGAGGATCACACACTACCAGACTTTCAAGTTGTTCCAAACACAACACACTCACACAAAACATGTGCCTGATGGCTAGGAGACGCATGACAAATGAAATGTGTTCTAAAATTGGCTTAGAATATTAACATGATTGATATCCTGGATGGAATTATAGTCTGAATCTACACTACATGATTCTGTCAAAATCTGCAGCCTAAATATGACTTTTATCAAACTAGGATTGTCAATGCCAGACTGTAAATTGGGGCAAAAATCTGGGGAAAAGTTATGTAGCATATTTCAGCTTTGAGTCATTCTTTCACTCACTCACTTTCTCGCTTATTCACCCATTCACTTTATTCATTAAATGACTGTACTTTCAGTCACACACTGACTCAGTCTTTTATCATTCACACAAAAATCACTTCTTAATGAGTTTTTAATTAGCCTCTTTAACTTTTTTTCCAGTAAAAAAATATCCCTGAAACAAGATATATTTACTTGAGAAACAACACTGCATATGATTTCATTCACTAGTTTTCAGAGAGTGCATCATTAATACAAGTGTATTTTATCTTACTGTACTGGCAGATTTTTTTGTGCTATTTTGTTTATTTGTAAGATTTTAAAAAGTATCCCATTTTAGATACTTAAACTGGAAAATAAGACATATTTTAAGAATCATTCTCTCAAATTTCCTTGTCAAGGTTCCATTCATTTCCAACCTCTCTCTCTCTCTGCTCATTTCTCTCTCTTTTCCTCCCTCACTGTTAAAGGATAGGAAGGGGTAGCCCAGGCTGAATATTTAAAGACGTTCTGATCCTCAATTGAGCCTGCCATCCATCTTTAGAGTCCCAGTCTGTCAGCTCCTATATCACACCCACTGCCACCACACACCAAACCATCTGGACAAGACACTCAGAGCTGTTTCTTAACCTAGTTATTTGACAATGACCTCCTGGCAAGATTGTGTTCTGGCCAAACTGTTTCTTTCTCGCTGCATTATTTGACTTAACCCTGACCAACATATAAGGCTTTTTAAGTCATTACAGTTGACAACTAGTAACTGAACACTGTCTATTAGTTTACATGCTTGCGGTCTTTGTAGTGTCCCATTGATCTCATGGTCAAAGTACCTGAATGATGACGTTCTCTACAGCAAAAACATGTACACGGACAGCGCTGATTATTCACAGTTAATGATTCGCCTGACACAGCAAGACAATCGAGAGCACAAAACCTAATCTAGTTCGGTGTTTAAATTGTTATTGACATTAAAGTTTGGCCTGGTTGAACCCACAGCAGTTAAATGGGAAAACCTGAAACCATCATATGAATTGCAATGAGCAGAATGTGGGTTGGCATCCCAATTCATATTCATGTGGTAAATGTTTAGCATTAGCAGTCTTGGAAACACATGTATTTCCAGGAGCCAAGTTATAAATATCTTATTTCCCATGTTCTCTGTTTTTAAGTGAGTTTTCTTCCCTGTGAGTGTGACAGTCAATACACAAGCAGTTGTGAAGCGCACACCGGGGAGAAATATTGAGTTTTAAGATGGCTTTTGGAATAGACTTTCTTTGTATTTGGCCTCTGAGATTAAGTCTTGTTCTGCTGGGAAGTTATTGACACTAAGCTTTATTTTATTGCATCTGTGGATACGTAACCTTAAATTTCACCTAACCATCCTGTTTTCATCTTTAATACCCAGTTCAATGTTATTCTTGTCAACAAGGCTTTTTGTTTCGTCAGCAGTAATAAAACATAACAAAAAAGATGCATCATGGTGATAATTAAGTGAAAAAATACAAGATGTTAACACTGCACTAATAAGAAGAAATTGGTATTTTGATAACTGGTTAATTAGCTCATTCAAATGCTTTATTTATATTAGATGAAATTACTAAATATTTATTTGGTCTTTTACAGTTTGGCACATTTTCATGTTTTCATATTCATTTTCAAAAGTGTGGGGTCAGTTTTCAACATTGATAATAAGAAGAAATATATCTTGAGCGTCTTAAAACCATTATTTTAAACTGTAATAATATTTCACAATATTACTGTTTTTACTGTATTTTAGATCAAATAAATGCAGCATTTGAGTGGTAGGGTATGCCATATTTTGCACTAAAATGTTTTTGTGAATGATAAACCATTTCATTCATAGCAAAATGGGCTAAAATTAATAAATATAACAAGACTAAATATTGACTAGATTTAAAGGACATTTTTGTCAAAACAAAAACTACGGAAACATTTACTGACTGTGTGACCTTGTCAGTGAAGCTGTTATGCTTTCTGAATAAAGTAAAGCTGTTTTTCTGAGTTAGACGTCATGAGACAGTGTTTGTCTCAAATCATTGTTTTTGCAGATTTGCTAATCTGGTGCCTTTTAATTGATGTGCAAATGCATAAGGTTGCAATTTACATACTTTTTTTAGGTCAACATCGCCCTGAGCATTTTGGGACAATATGTTGGACAAGTTCTGCAGTGGAGTGCACGAAAACTAAATTTACTGTCTATTGTCTTGTTTCTCCTCGGGGGCCACCGGCTTTGAACACACTGCTCTTATCGCCGCTGTCCTCTTGTTCTTGCTGTCTTTCACAGAGGGTCAAGAGGTGAAGGTGGGTGAGTACAATGCCATTGCAGATGTACTGGACCTTATCAACAACACCATCAGGTTCCAAGGTAGGAAAAGCCCCGTTTGTGTGTGTTTGCGGGTCAGCATTTGACTGAGGTTCACACGCCTGCCAATATACTCACTGTTCCATGTGTGGTCATCTGAATAATTTAAGAGTTATTTTTCTGTTTGCCCACAATGGCATTCTTTTGTTTGTTTTTTTCCATAATCCCTGGATGTTTATTTTCTTTTCAAACCGCCTGTGTGGAAAACTGGTGGACAGGAAGTAAAACATTTTATTGTCTGTAATGGAACTTGTAAAGAGGATCTGAGGGAATCATTTGGCATACTTACCCTGTAAAGCCTGACATATGAAATAATAGTCTGGAAATGTAATTGTTTTGAAATAGAACAGATTATTGAACCTAAAATCTAAAAAAAAAAATGCATATGTGCTTTTTTAAGTATCGTATTTGATACATTATGGCTCAAATAGTATGCTATAGGAAAATACGGAGCTCAAACCCAAGGAGAAAAAACACTCAGTTTGAGCAAAATTATGCAAAACATATAATCTAATGCAATTTGATGATGATTGTACAAGTGTTCCTCAAAAGCCTGTTGAATCATATTTGATACTCACATTTTAGCATGATTTTCCATACAGTTTTTTATAAAATATAGTCCCAACTTGCTTCCGTTCAGTAAGTGTTCATATTGACATATTACCGTATTGGCCCGAATATAAGACGACCCTGTGACAGTCATGCCTCATGCAGCTGTAAGGTTTTCTTTCTCTTTTGTTTTTACTCGCGATATTTACAACACGCATTACATTACGTATTTCATGGCACACTCGTTTAAGCGTATTTGGCGCCACCTATTGTTGTGGGTGTATTATTGACATGTCAAAGTCTAGACCCTGAATATAAGACGACCGCGTTTTTTCAGATGTATTTCCAAGAAAAAAATATCGTCTTATATTCGGGACAATACGGTACTAACAATATAAAAGCTATTCTTACATGTACTTTATAAAAAATCTGTAAATATTTCACAGCAAAAAGAAATATGTGCCACAATCTGAAGGAGGAAGTTTTTATAATAAAAACTATCCCTTTTACTACCTTAAAGGGATAGTTCAACCAAAAATGAAAATTCTGTCATTCAGAAAATTCACCCATAAGACCGTTCATCTTCAGTACACAAATTAAGATATTTTTAATGAAATCCGAGAGCTTTCTGACCCTCCATAGACAGCAATACAACTGATACGTTCAAGGCTCAGAAAGGTAGTAAGGACATCGTTAAAATAGTCCATGTGACATCAGTGGTTAAACCTTCATTTTATGAAGCTACGAGAATACTTTTTGTGCGCAAAGAAAACAAAAATAACGACTTTATTCAACAAATTCTTCTCTTCCGTGTACCACAATACATGTGTGTGGTGTGGCTGGCACAGGAGCCAGGTTTTTCAGCAATGTTTTGATTATATGGTTAATTTAAAGTCCAAATGTGCATATTAAATGTGGCACAGTATGCTTTATAGGGTTAAGTGGGGAAAAAAAGTTCAAACACTGAGCACAACTGAGTTTGTTTTCTAAATTCGACTGAAAAAGATTCTAAACCATTTGCTTTTGAGCTAATAGCAGTAAAGCCTCACAGTAGTACTTGAAAACACGCAGGTTGTCAAGACATCGAGTTTGTTCATGCAAGTCACGCAAACAACTCTTGACTCTTTTTTGTGACTCGTTTGGTTTAAGTGCTCGACTGTCTTCCAACTTCTCATTATGATGTAAGATCTAATCGCATCTTACATCACGATGTTAAACCCATCCACAAACAGTATTATGTAACCTTGGGCAGAAATAGAGCTAATATGTCACTTTAGTGACTAGATAACCCCATCAATTCTCTCTCTAGTTGGTATGACATTTTAAAACCTGAGTCATTTAAATTACACAGGAGCGTCTTCCTAGGAGATGTTGAAAGCTTTCTCAGAGGTGACGTTGAGACTGACTGTGAACCATCATGACTCTTGTAGGTGTTGAACCGCCGAAGGATCGGACGTTTGTGCGTCTGCAGCGCCGGCAAATAAATGTCCCCCTCTACAGCATCCTGTCTACCATCACTATCCTGGGCATGCTCATGGGAGGAGCCTTCCTCTTCTTTAACATCAAAAACCGCAACCACAGGTCAGTGCTGAGCAAGACTATGAAAGGAATTAGTGTAAGAATGAGACCACATTGAAAATCTGGGATCGTTTGTTTCATATGGAAATAAGTTTTTTTTTTAAGATTTTGATAAATGTAAAATAGAAAAGTTAGGATAGGAAAAGTTCGTATTTAAGATTCTGCATTAATTTTGAGTCAATCTAGATACACTACTGTTAAAAAATTTGGGGTCAGAAAGATTTTTTTATTTTTTTTAAATGAATAATTTTATTCATCAAGGATGCATTAATTTAATCAGCAGTGATGGTAAAGACATTTATAATGTCACAAAAGATTTCAGTTTCAAATAAATGCTGTTCTTTTAAACTTTCTATTCATCAAAGAATCCTGTTTGAAATGTTTCTTGAGCAGCAAATTAGCATATTGGAATGATTTCTGAAGGATCATGTGACACTGAAGACTGGAGTAATGATGCTGTAAATGCAGCTTTACCATCACAAGAATAATTACATTTTAAAATATTAAAATAGAAAAAGGTATTTAAAATAGAAAAAGGTATTTTAAATTGTAATAAAATTACTGTATTTTTCATCAAATATATATATATATATATATATATATATATATATTAGATCTATCTGTGTATCTATCTTCCTTTTTCTTTTTTTATTACTGTTCTGTTGTCCTGCACCTGAGCCCATTTGTACGGTGGCCGAGAAGTGCAAAGCAAATCACAATTCTTAATTTGTTATTTTGTTTTCAGAATTGTGATTTGCTTTGCACTTCTCGGCCACCGTACATTTGGTTTTTGGATGTGCACACCTATCTCCCCCCCACCCTAAAAAAAAAATCTTGATTCCCAGAAGACGTTCTTTGATTTCAAACCTATTCTGATCTATTCTAAATGTTCTACTAGTGGTTTGAGACTTTTAGATCCCGCAGTATATGATACAGTCATAGGTGTAGATGCACATTTAATTGCAGTAGTTAATAATTAATGAAATGTGAATATTTAATGTATCAGATTTGTGCTTCCCTCCATCTGCAGGCTGATCAAAATGTCGAGTCCCTATATGAACAACCTGATCATTCTAGGAGGCATGCTGTCATACGCCTCCATTTTCCTCTTTGGTCTGGATGGATCCTTTGTGTCAGACAAGGAATTCGAGACCCTCTGTACTGTGAGTAATGAATGATTTCTGTGAATCAGATGTGAACATGGGTAGACCACGGGTTAGTTATCACACTTTTCACTCCCATAAACATTCTAAGTTTTTTTTTTCCTGGCTGCAAACAACTGTAATGGATAAACTGTGTCAATAATAAGCAAGCATAATGATTTTAGTGAGAAGAACATTGATAATTATTATACTATAGGACTAATTTATGACATTGGTGTTTTAAACCAGCTGCTGGAGAAAACAAACTTTTGTGCAACTGGACATTCGACTCAAAACCTTTTAAAGATTGAGACAACTCCCCCTTAGACAACTCCCCCTGGTCTCCTCTGTATTTGAACCTGAACACTTTTCACCTCTGCTACTCAGACTGTGTCACCAAACTGAGTAAGCATGATTGGATGTGTCTCGTCACGCTTCCACTGCCTGTTTGCATGTGACCATAATCCACCTTTTAATTACGAGGCTTTGGCTACTGCAGTAGCTTGAGACTCAGGGGAAATAGCTCACACATGTGTTGAGCAGGACACATGCTACCTGCCTGAAATTGGTCCGTCTTTCCGGCCTGTGAAGATGAAGGCTTGCGTTGCAATATTAAGGATATAGTAAAACTGGGCATTCGTTAGTCATGCTTTTTTATTAAATAAAGTTGATTTTGTTTCTTTTTTCATGTTTGCTTGCTTGCCTTTACCCTAGACAAAATGGGTTGAACTTTTCAGGGATCAACAATAAGGACTTTTCTGCTAATATTTTTTCAACATTATCAACCTATTTTTAGAAATGAATTGATTTATTCACAACTATTTAGAAATTAGTTATATTTTTAATTCCTGTAAATAAATAAAAAACAGCTTACAACAATTTAATTCAGGTTTTTAAACCATAAAATGTGTCAACTATAAATTCATAAATTAGGTGGAAAGAACTCACATATGATGATTTAATTATAATTTTCACCCCTTCTATGTGTCCAACATGATCAAATTTCAGTCACAATTTTAACATGTATTCGGTGACAATTTAACTCAGAAGAATTCACAACAATGCCCAACACATCACACATAAAAAACACATAAAAACCTCAAATGTACATGATCTTCAAACAAGGTCTAGTGACAGCACTACAGTTCCATAAACTGGCTCCAAACTTTCTAACACTGTCTGCAGGCCATTCTTATCGTTGATTCCTGCCTTTCACATGCTAAAATTTTCTTTCCCAGAGGACCTCAGAATAAAGAATACTAGATCTGTGGGAGAGAGCAAGAGAGACAGAAGATGAAGGGAGGACAAAGAGAAAAAATTATGCCTCAGGAACTTCCACGGAATTCACTACACACCCTGGCACCCAATTAGCTTTCTGATAGCAGGCGTGGGATCATTAGATTTTATGGTTTTGCGGTTTCTGCTGATTTGTATTCTATAGACTGGTGTTAGAGTCCAATCTTATTTCAGTGCCTAAATTATAAGAACTACTGGTTTGTAGTAACCTTGTTTTACTTTCACATTTAATGTTTTAGGTCCGTACATGGATCCTTATTGTGGGTTACACAACAGCGTTTGGTGCCATGTTTGCAAAGACCTGGAGAGTGCACGCCATCTTCAAGAATGTAAAGATGAAGAAGAAGGTGAGAAATGGGCTTTCAAAGCATGTCAGATACAGCATTGCACACCATCTACATCTTGAAGTAACCCTCATGGACTATTGCAGTGACATTGCAGGTTAACTTGGCCAAAAACACTGGTGCATGACAATGAAATGTCTTACATACAAAATAAATAAATAAAAATAGATTTCAAATAATCATTATCAATATTTTAACAATTTGTTTACTGTTTGAACGTTTGGGGTCGAAATAAGTTTCTTGTGTTCACCAAGGCTGCATTTATTTGATCAAAAATACAGTAAAAACAGTATTATTGTGAAATATTATTATAATTTAAAACTGTTTTCTAATTTAATATATTTTAAAGTGTAATATATTCTTGTAATTAACTCAAAGCTGAATGATCCTTCAGAAATCGTTCTAATATGTTGATTTGGTGCTCAAGAAACATTATTATTATCAATGCTGAAAACAGTTGTGCTGCTTCATATTTTTGTGGAAACTGTAATACATTTTTTCCAGGATTCTTTGATGAATAGAAAGTTTAAAAAACAGCATTTATTTGAAATAGAAATCTCTTGTAAGATTGTAAATGTCTGTACTGTCACTTTTGATCAATTTAATGCATCCTTGCTGAATAAAAGTATTAATTTTCTTTTAAAAAATCTTTCTGACCACAAACCTACACTCTAAAAAATGCTGGGTTAAATACAACCCAGTGCTGGGTAAAATAGGGACAAACCCAGCACTGGGTTTTATTTAACCCAGCATTTTTTAGAGTGTATGAACAGCAGTGTGTATATTATCACCTCTAGTCATATGGCATAACTGATTGGGTTCCAGTGAGGCAGAACACACAGGAACTGGAATAATTTGTCATCATAATCGTCACACTTCAGTGCATTTTAATGGTGGTTATTATATTGAAGAATTATAATACTAAAAACAGAACAGAACAATACTGCAGTTTATACATGGATGTTGGAATGGAGGTGTAGATAATGCGATGGAGAAATAATGAGAGAGAGAGAATTAAAGAAAGAGACCAGTTCCATGCTTAAAACATCATAGGAAAGCAGCATCGCCACTGGGCTGTCAGCTGTCTCATTTTTCGACTGCCAAAAAGCTAAAATATAGAAATACTGTCTTCACTGACGGTCAGTTTGCTGTCTCCATGCTCCTGACACATCCAGAATCAGCCAGCACTGCCAGTGCTAACCACTAAATCTCTGATCTCTTCTAAAGAACAGTGTCTTCCTGCTCTGCTAGACACGGTCTTGTGTGCTAGACAAGTCTGTGTGTCAATTTTCTCCACAAGAAAAAGCATTGCACTGCTATGGGGAATAGTGCAGTGGGTTTCTTTTGAACAGAAGCTACGCACAAGTGCATCCACGCAGCTCTTGAACACAACAGATTAATGTATGCACACTGACCTCCTTTCATACGCTCTTTCTCTCGCTGCTCTTGTTTTTCATTGCAGTGTAAGAATGTGGCGAGCGAAGTAGCTGATACTGTGTGACAGTGCTGTAAAGGATGGCTAGCCACAGCTCCAGCTCCCTGCTGGCCATCTTTATTTATAGAGTTCGCAGCCTACTTCCACTGCTGCAGTCAGAATCAGTGGGATGAGATCAAACATACTCAGAAAGAGAAAGTAAGACAGAGGGTGATAAACATTGCTGCAGAGACCTAGCCATAACTTCAAAGTAATCATCCAGGTTCAATACATTGTTATCTTAGTATTATTTATATACTATTATGAATTAGTTTTTATTTTAGATTTTCAGTTTTTATTTTCATTTTTGTTAGATTGTAGTAATTTTATTATATGCTTTTGTCATTTTTATTTGTTTGATTTATTTTTTAAATATTTCTATGTACAGTAGCTTTTATTTATTTATTTTAGTTTTTTGTTCCCTTCAACTTATTTTATTTCATTTAGTTGCCAAGGCAAGTTTTTCCTCTAATATTTATATCTTATTTTATATCTGCTTTATTTCAATCAACAAATAAGAGTTATAGTTAACAATAACAGTACTGCTTCAATACATATTTGACTATATTGACAGCATTTTGTAGAATGCTAATTTCCGAGCTTTCATATTTACAATGTAAGTAAACCAAGCAAAAGTTTTTTAAATGGTGAAATGCAAAGCTTGTATTTTAAAAAGCTTGTTTATTAAGTATAACATTTTTGATGTAACTAAACTTTCCAAGTGATCATTAAGCAATTCTATCACACATTTAAGTCTTAAGGCTTTACTTTTAAAACTGTGTAGTATATTTTAAGTATATTTTAATGTTTACTGTGCTTCCATTATAAGTGGCATATTGAAACTTTTTATGGCAGCCAATTTTATTTCCCAGATGATATCAGTAGAGCTTCAATGCACCCAGAAGATTATTTTTAAGTGGCCATATTTTACATTTTCAGCAGTTTTTTTTTTTTTTTTGAAGTCCACGGATAATGTTTCATCAAAATTTTGTTTTTAATTTAGTTCATTATTGTAGTGCCGTTTTTACCCTCCTTTTTAGAAGCTTTAAAATATTGGACCAAGATTCGAAATAGATTGCTGTCCAGTTATCATCTAACATTTACCACTCTGATCAAATAATTGATAAAGACAGATTAAAGTAAAAAAATCTAGTTCGATATTGGAAGTGCGCAGTCAAGTCGGGTGCATTGCATTGTATACACAGTATGTCAAAATCTTTTATTTCTATTCATTTTCAAATTAAGGAGCAACAAAAGTCCAGTTTTCCCTGATAATGGAGTTACGAACAAAGGTTTAGGAGTATGTGATGTAATTCCAGTTTGATACATTGAGTGTCCATTTTTTTTTCCTGGTGTCTTCTCTTCAGTTGCACTTTCACACTTAATTAGCAGTTCTTAACTGGACTCACTACATATAAATAAATTCAGAGACAGGTAATGCCCAGGCTCAGGGCTTTAATTCCCTCCGGCACTTCAGTGTGCAGGAAGCTGACAGTGAGTTGACTCCTGCTCCACGCAGTGATGGACTGCTGGGCTTTGGCACTCTAAAGCGAAGGCTGCTGTCAGGACTGTGTTTTGTGAGTGTGCATGTGGGTGTGCCATCTCTTTATCAAGCTGAGAAGCAGTCTCACAGTATGTGACTCCGCGGACAGCCCGTCGCAAATCAGCCTCCGTTCAATGCAGGTCCGGCGGTCCGAGGGGTCCGTTACAGTCTCTCCCTGCCTCGGGGCGCAGCGAGGGCAATGTCAATCACCTCTGAGGATCGTACATCTGCCTCTGCTAGATTTCAATCTGAGATAGGAACAAAGGGACATGGAGCAGATACACACTCAAACACGTATGCAAAACTATACATCATGCTTGTTTCTTGTTTAGTTGTTTCTCTTGTGCAGATTTCAGTTAAATGAAGATGCATTTATCTTCTGTAAAATGAGTTGGACCACAGATTATTAGTATGAAAGGGATAGTTCATCCAAAAACTAAAATTCTGTCATCATTTTCTCACCCTCAAAACGAATGTTGTCTAGTGTTGTTTTGGAGACCCTTGACTTTCATCACATGGCCAAAAACAGTTGAAATGTTCTTCAAAGTGTATGAAATCTGAAAACCTTCCTGGTCACTCCTCTCCTTGCAATTCCATTAAATTGGAATTGAAAAAAAAAGGCAAATAATATATGAAAAAATGCTATAAAAGCAGTCTGTATGACTTGTGTGCAGGTGTTCTGAACTCATGTGATAGCTTTGTGTGAAAAACAAAGAAAAAATGTGGTCATTATTCACTGATAATCTTCCTCTCCAGACAGCTGTTATTGAGTCAGTGAACTGACTTGAGAACAAATCATTCAGAGGTTTTGTGAACCAGGTCAGTTGATTCATTAAAAAGATTCAGTTCTAAAGAATGATTCTATCATGAATCAAACAATGTTACTTCTCTCAACAGATGTCTAGATGTTTAGTAAATAACTGTTTGTCACTCAAAGCTATCATATGACTTCCGACTTGGTATAAAGTGCACAGGTCATATGGATTGCTTTTTGGAAACATTTACGGTGCTGCTACAACTTTTTTGCTGCTTGAAAGACTTGATGGTGAGTTCACCCATATTTTTGGGTGAACTATCCCTTTAAGCCTTGAATTTCTTTGGTCTATCAGTCTGATTTCTCCTTTTTTTTAGCATATATCTACAGTTATAAATCTTTTTTGGGGTGACAAATAAGTTTAAATATTCATTATTGTATGGCGTAAACCCGCATACTGCATCATGCATTATTCAGAGACTCGGACTGCATTATGGAACATACTGTGTCACAAATACATGGCATCAGAGATGTGTGCAAATGTGCAAATGTGTAAATTCAATCAGACACAAGAACATGATGGCCTGCATAACTTAGACTGAGCACAAACACAATCTGACACTAATGCACCACATGCTCTTGTAGACCTGCAGCAATAATCTTGTACAAATGGTGAGCAAATGGTTTGAACTGTGAATACAAAAGCTTAAACAGAGCTATTGGGTCTTAAAACTAAATGTTATTGGTTTACAAGCTCATAATTAGCCACATTAAAGGTGAAGTGTGTCATTCTTTCGATGTTAAAACACTACATCCCAGTTTAATGTGCACAGACGTCTATAATTAAGCCATTTGTGTGTTTGTTTAAAGGAATAGTTCAACCAAAGATGACAATTTTGTCACCATTTACTTAACCTCCAATCCTGTATGACTTTTTTCTGCAAAAGACAAAAAAAAAATTATAAGAGAAAAAACTCAAAAAGTTTTTTTTCTCAAAAAGAACATTGGACCCCATTGACTTTCATTGAAAAAAACACTGATACATTTCGCCGCCTTGGAATTAGAAGGTTCTATCTGCATTCTAAGCAGTTTTGAGATATTGAGCTTCAAGGCTTTTGCGTTCCATAGACTTCTGTAGATAGAACCCTTTTTGTTTTCTAAAAAAAGTCCCAAAATGTATACAGCTTACAAAAGAAACCTCACATAATGTAAATAAGTTGTCACAAAATAAGAATATGTGAATAACTCAATTTTGACAAAAATGTCAAATAGAACCTAATAATTCCAAAGCGACGAATTTTAAATTATCTTCTTTTGTGTTCTGCAATAGAAAGAACGTTAGGTTTGAAATAACATGAGGAAGATGAGAAAAGAAGACTAAATTTACATTTTTACATGATCTATCCCTTTAATTGGTCGGTCATGTCAAATTATTGCTCAGCCAATGGCGTGTGTTTGGTAGAGTGGTGTGGAGAGTAAGGACATTTCATTTAGCTTTTGACATGAACAACCAAAATTTGGTAAGGTCCCAATATGCTGAGGTGCAAAGAGTATCTGCCACTATTTGTAGTATAAAGTATAAATAGCATTCGTGCAAAGAAAAAGCTGCTGTTTTCACTTACTGTAAATAGCATCTATTGTTATTTGCACTTATATTTGGACAAATAACCTCTGCCTTAATTTTTAAGTTCATGGGCTATTTGTATCCGTAAAGTGTGGAGGGAGGATTTTAGGATTGCTATTGGTTTTTTGATCCATCATCACCTTCCGTTTGCCGAGATGAAAGGAGATTTTGTGCAATACAGTGAAGTTCAACGGTCATATGGACAAGCATTTCTTTCAGTGATTGTGCTAATGCATTCTGAAGTATCATGATCCTGTATTATTTTGAATGTCTGGCCATTTAATGAAACCATCAACCTCTGTTTGATTGAAGATAAAGAGCATCCGTTCTGATAGAATTCAGCATGATGCTCAATGGTGGCAGAGTAACCCACCACCTCCTTGTTTCATTGTGTTGAATCACGGAAGAATTTGTCCGTTCCCGCCGTCTGATTCCTCTAGAATACACGCAGGCCTCCTCGCGGTGACCTTTCCTTTGATTTGGGTTCTGTTCAGGTCAACCACTGTTAAATAGAAGAAAAGAGAAAAAGATCAGACAGGAGCAGGGCTTTCATCCACAAAGGTTCAGAATGCGAGAGAAGATCATGCGTTTGAATTGAGCGAATAGTCCATTGATGGTTCCTGCCCATCTCGGCCTCTTTCTCATCCCTTAATCACCTCATCCATTGCTTTTCTTTTTTTTCTCTTCCAGATTATCAAGGACCAGAAGCTCTTCATCATCGTGGGTGGCATGTTGCTGATTGATTTGTGCATCCTCATATGCTGGCAGATCGTGGATCCCCTGAAGAGAACGGTGGAAGAGTACAGCTTGGAGGCGAGTCTGATTGCTTATTATTAATGTTGTATGTAACGATTCAGCAGAATCCCTCGACCGGGTCGTAATGGTTAATCAATCCCAACTAAATCATAGTCACAGGGAGCTGGGATCATTGGGGAGTACGTAGCGGTCAAGGATTTATTACCATCTACGTTATTTTTGGTTCAGGAAGTGAGATGTCCTGCCCCGCCCCCACATCCATGGCGTTTGGGGACGCAGGCCAACTGGAATGTGGGACATTGGCACAATTGCTTGGAAAAAAAGTCACTCGGACGAGCCCGTCCCGTGCTGACACACAGAGGGGGAAGTGTGTGATTGAGCAGGGCTTCAAAATAGGCTGGACATTTTGAACGTCTGCTTGCTTTAGTCATGTGCATTCATGGATTTTAGTCAAACGCTGTCGTGTTTAGCTGGAAGCAAAGCTAAAATGGACAATGTCAGGCCTGATTGCGTAGTGGATGGTTCTTAAAGTTACCTTGATTTGTGTTTTATAACTTAAAGGGATAGTTCACCCAAAAATGGGAATTTTGTCATTATTTACTCACCTTCACGTCGATCTAAACCCATGAAATTTTAGATAATGTTCGAAAAACAAATTAAAGGCATAGTTCACCCAAAAAATTGCTGTTAATTTACTCACCCTCAGGTCATCCAAGATGTAGATGACTTTTTTGATTCAGTAGAACAGTAAAGAATATTTCTTTTTAGCTGAAGCCGTGGTGCTTGGTGATTCATATAATGCAAATCAGTGGCTGGCCGTCTTTGAGAATAAAAAAGCATATCATGGAACACAAAATTAATACCCATGGCTCCTGATGATTTATTGATGTCTTATGAAGCAATATGATCAGTCTGTGCAAGTAGCTAAACATTGTATACAACAAGACAAGTCCAAACTGCCTTGTGAAGAATTATGATCGCTTTATATGATGAACAGGTTTAATTTAGGCTTTTATTGACATTAATCAATAATCGACTTATAAACGCATCACATATGTAAACGCAGAAGATCAAACATGCATGATGCACAAGAACCAATGAGGTTTGTTTTAGTGCGTGACACATGCACTTCTCTGTTTATCATATGTGATGTGCTATATGCATGTGTGGTTATATGTGAATAAAAGCCTAAATTAAATCATCATGCAGTATAAAGTGATCATATTTCTTCATAAGACCTGGATTAAACCACTTGATTCATAATGATTCATTTTATGATGCCTTTCTGACCTTTTTGGACCTACTAAGTTTTGGTTACCTGGTTACCTCTCAGGTTTTTGTCTTACGGGTTTAGAATGACATGAGGGTGAGTAAATGATAACAGAATTATTATTTTTGGGTGAACTATCCCTTCAAAGACATGTTTTCAATGACATTCAACTTTCCATTTCATCTGTCTGTCTAATCCTGAGGTGTATGATCTCTGTACTTAGTGTGTTAGAGAGTAAAAGGTCTGGCGACTAACAGGCGATGTGGCTGAGTGGACTTTGCCGTCACACCGATGGAATCATGGCCGCTGTCTCTCTGGAGAACTCTTGGCAGGGAGATTAGCGCAGATTGATTGGTGCTAGGGCCCATTAACTTTCCCATCACTCTAGGGTGTTTAGACGAGCTTCTCCTTCCTCCTCTCTACTGTATATGTAGTTTAGTTCAGGCCATAAGCATTTCTCAGAGGCCAAATGGTTGAGAATGGTTGTATTTGACCATGTATTTTGGCTTAAAGCAAGCCATTTAAGTGGCATTCACAGGGATAGCAATTTTTAGCAATGAACAGTTTAAAAGTCATTCTTTTTCAATGAAAGTTAGCCGTCTAATGCCAGTATTTACCAGTGACTGTTGGGGACAGTGATTTGTGGCCTGATATTGTTGCGTTGAGTAGGCACAACTATTAGTAACCAGCAGCACAGCTATTTGGCGACCCGTTAACAGTTGAATCTCTCTCAGTGCCAACTCAACTTTAATTCTAATGTGATTTTGAAGAATTGCTGCATAACTTTTGGCTCTGGAATAAACTATTGTTCGCTGCTGCAGGACACTGAGTATGTGTCTATTTAAAATTAAGTAATGTCTGTGAGGCTGGAGACAATTACAGTGGACAGTCTGTCAGGAACTTGAAACAGAAGAACGTAAACAGATCTGAGCGCAGCGGACAGCATTGATGTGAACGGCAAACTTCTGTGTTTAGAGATTCACAAACTGCTCTGCTGAAAACAGGCTCCATTTCAGCTCCCTCTGGTTCAGATTAAGAACTCAAACTTTTGTAGAAAGTAAAACAAGAAACTGGGCCATATGTCCTGCATAGAGCACTGCCGTTATAAAAAAGAAGAACTTGCAGAGCATTTTTAAAGTTTTATACCTGTTCTTTATTAAAGTGTATGAGGGTGGTTGACATGTATAGCAGTGCCCTGCAGTGTGACATACTTTATTTATTCCAGAACTATTTTAAAACAACCTTTTCTCTAATTCATATATAATTTTATAGTAGTTTCTAGGACCTCCTATTAATTAAAAAGACATGTAATATTTGAACTTTTTAAATATAATCTCTCACACCATATTTTTCAAAACTATTTATGTGAACAGCCAAGTATCATTTAAAAAAAAAGAATTAAAAGTGACAGTAAAGACATTACTACAGGTGCATCTCAATAAATTAGAATGTCGTGGAAAAGTTCATTTATTTCAGTAATTCAACTCAAATTGTGAAACTCGTGTATTAAATAAATTCAATGCACACAGACAAGAACCAAAGACTTAAACTACTTCAGTCTGTGTGCATTGAATTTATTTAATACACGAGTTTCACAATTTGAGTTGAATTACTGAAATAAATGAACTTTTCCACGACATTCTAATTTATTGAGATGCACCTGTATTTGTATTTCAAATAAATGCTCTTCTTTTGAACTTTCTAAATACCTAAAAGAATCCTGAAAAAAATAAGCTGCACAGCTGTTTTCATCAATGATAAGAATGAATGTTTCTCGAGCAGCAAATCAGCATATTAGAATGATTTCTGGAGGATCATGTGACACTGAAGACTGGAGTAATGATGCTGAAAATTCAGCTTTCACATCACAGGAATAAATTACATTTTAAAATATATTAAAATACAAAACAGTTATTTTCAATATCTGGGTTTATGATCAAATAAATGCAGCCTCAGTGAGCAAAAGACACTTCTTTCAAAAACATTAACAAATCACATAAATCTCTAGATCTGTGAAGCATCAAAATAGCTGTAGAACTGATCTTGAATTTTGAGGTAAAAAAAAAAATAGTTAATTGATATGTTATTTGTCAGCTACCCACAAACAGAAGAATCAGAGCAAATGAGCTTTTCAGATCATAAATAGCTTGCCAAACAAAACAAAATGTTTCTTTCTTCCCTTATGGATATTGGTATGTGTTCTAGAATAGAGAGAGATTGTGAGCCCAGGTTAATGTAGATCCTGAGTGTTCCTCTGGTCTGATGAAGGACAAACTGTGGAGGGGCTGATTAGCATTCAGCAGGTTTCTCCTGCAACGCTCACCGTTCTCGCTCCTGTTCTCGTGTCGATTCTGCAGCAAGCACAGTCTGCCTGCACACAGTATTGCAGTGTGGCATTGCCATGGCAACAGCCAAGGTTTCTGACACCCATAAACCAGCGCTGTCACTGCTGATCCCCAAGAGAAAAATACAGGGAAAGGCTTTGGACAGGCGCTGTAATGACGGGTACCTAGAAATACACACACTTGATGACATGCAAAGTATGTAGAATTTGTCTAAGATGTTCAGTGTATCTTGAACAAACTAAATGCAAAAACTTAGAGTAGATTAATATGCTCCTATTCTCGTAATCCAAAGAATAAAATAATTTTACTCTTTTAATTTACTTTTAATTCACAAAACAGTTGCCACTTTTGCGTGCAATATTCCAGCGCAAAAACCCACTTCTTACTCAATTACCACCCACAATACAGTTAACCAGTGCTGAAATATTTCTGCACTGTGAATATTTAAATTAAGTCATTGTCACATTTTTTAGCACAAACATACCTGCTTTCTATGTAAATTAGGCTTATTATAGCACCTTATTCACAAAAGTCAGCTCTATTTACCCGCTGTAATTAATGGTGAGCTATTCCTGGCAGTAGAAAGTAGAAGGTAAACTGAATACTATTTAAAAGAGACGTTTGTGTAAATTTTCTATCAATCATGGCAACAGTAATCCATCAAAATATGATGATGGATGAAATGATGAAGAAAAGCATTATAACACGTGTGTCCAGATTTCTGAAAACAGAAAAACTCAGGAACACTCTCATTTATTGCTGCTCACTTGCTGCTTAGTCTTCCTGAGTGAAAGTGAGCCGTCTGTCAAATTGTCTGAAGTGTTCAAATCCCAGTTTTCTCACTCTCTGTGTCAGACTGAGGAGAGGCAGACAGCCATGAGTCACCAGGTCTTTTCATGTGCAAATGCTTATTTTAAGAGGAACCTTTAGTACGGGAAATAATTGGTCTAAACATGTGTGCTTCCATTATGGAGTGGCTTAGATAGAGGTCTGGAGTGTGCTGGGGTCCGCTCTGACTGTACAGCTAGATCCACTTTGTTGGCAGGGGATCCAATGCATAGGCACAGATATTCTAGCATTTTGGGGTCATTTGATTGGCTTCTGGTCATTTTATGTTGAAATAATGACCTTATATCCACTAAATCAGTTAGTCTCAGTGGTTGGTTTTGCTTTTATGAACTACATTTTACATGAAACATCAAGTGCCTCAAATACTAGAATTGTATAAAAGTACAAATAAGTAGCTTTAAAAACTTTATTATTCAGTTATTTATCCATTCATTTTTTGTTTACATTTATTTAAAATGTATAAGAAATGTATTTATTTATTTACTTACATGAACTGCAAGGGTCCAGCAGTATGCATGGGTCAGATTTAGCAAATGCATACATTTTTTTAAAAAGATTTCTCCTTTAAATTCCAGTGGTTTAATTTATTGCACAAACCATACCGCATTTTAACATTCTCAGTAAGACATTTAAAGGGATAGTTCACTCAAAAATGAAACTTCTGTCATTAATTACTCACCCTCATGTCGTTTCAATCCCGTAAGACCTTTGTTCGTCTTCGTAACACAAATTAAGATATTTTTTATGAAATCCAAGAGCTTTCTGACCCTCCATAGACAGCAAAGCAACTGACACGTTCAAGACCCAGAAAGGTAATAAGGACATCGTTAAAATAGTCCATGTGACAAATGACAAAATACGACAAAATACTGGGGATTTGAGGTTTTACTATCAATTTGGGGACATGTGATGTCAAAAATGGGATAAGAAAAGAAAAGAAAATCAACTCAATGTTTTTACTTGGATAGTCAGGGCTCTCGGGCAGGTAGGTTATTTTTTTATTTTTTATGTTTTTTCTGCTTTACTCGTAATGGGTTACCACATACATTATGTATCTGTAAAGCTATCAGTAGTGTGGGGGAGCCACTATATGTTTTATGTACCCTTGAACAACATCCTTTTATTCACTTTTGTTTAAGAATGTCTCTGTAGAGCTCGTAATGCAGGGATAAAAAGCCATCTGTCTATTTGTGTCCTCCTCAGCCCATTTTGTGTATGATGTGTTTGGACATTTGCAGAAGTGTGTGTATGTATGTGTGTGTTTGTGTGTATGTGTGTGTGTTGGGTCATTAAGGTGTGTGAAATGTGATTGTGGTTCAGAGTTACCGCTGCTCCATGATAATGGGGAAAGGGGGCGAGTGTGCAAACTCAGCGGCCTGACAGGTGTGCAGCTGCTCTGTGGCCGCATGATCCAGGAAGCATGAAGCCGAAACCAGGCTATCATACCGGCTGGACATCATATCGCGAGTGAAGTAAACACTGCAAGTCGAGCACCCGATTTCTGAATCCAACAGAGGGGGTGCCCATCAAGGACCTACCACTGGGTCAAACGGGAGAGGCAAGCTCAAATATGACCCTCTAAGGCGAGGGGAGCACGGCCTGAGACAGCATTACACAAGAAGGTTCTCGCAAATGCCACCTATACTTACCGCTCGATGCCTCAGCAAGAGGAGATATCCTGGTGACTAGGAGGCCTCTCAGGGCGACCTAGATACATCATACCAGGCAGGGCAGCCTGAAAGCATAAGACCTGGCCGCATGATCCAGGAAGCATGAAGCCTGTAACTTCCAAAAAAAGCTCATACGCAGGGCAGGAGGATTGGGAAGGCTCAGCCTCAGCTTCTTCGCCCTCCTCAGACATTTCCTGCTCTTCCTGGGCTGAACCCAGCAGAGCACTGGCCCCTGGATCAGACGATGTTAATGAAATAGCATCATCCTCCAGCTGCTCACTCTCGTCCACAGCCGACGAGCGTGAGAGGGAAAGCCTCTCTTTAAACTCATTGGCCAGATCCACCTGCGATCCCCACGAGCTCATTCTCCTCCGTGCCTGAGCAGCGGCGGGTCCTGAACCGCGGGAAGCAGATGGCTGCCCCTCTTTCCTCAAAAAGAGAGAC
>NW_015659919.1:724836-737448 GCF_001515625.1 Sinocyclocheilus rhinocerous | reverse complement strand
ATAAAAAGACAAAAAAAAAAAAACACGCAAATAAGTTCAAACATCAATTCAATATCTATTATTTCCTGAATATTATGGCATTCAGGAGGGCCGCCCCCTGATGATGTCATAATATGCAAATTAGATGAGTATATTTACACCCCACATAAACTTTCGGTCATGCCCAACATTTTTCTAATTTACATTAGATCTCTATCTTTAAGCCCTTTCAAGCCACAAGCTTTTGAAATCTTGATGTCAAAATCCAGCATTTTTCCAAAAAAACCCTGGCGCCTAAAGGGTTAAGGCTCTGCTTATGGTGCCAAAGATGTATACAGTAGTTGTAGTAGACGGGAGATGATTGATGGCAGTTTATTGAGTGTATATGTAACATAATCCTGAATGTGTCTCTGTGTTTAATGCGACAGGTCCTATTAGATGCATGTGTTTTTGGGCCTTACCGCTAAGCTTTATGAAACCCAGTTTTCTCCTGGTTATCCAAGAAAGTGTCTCTCTTTCTCCATTTCCCTTAAATCATTCTGTCTTCCCATTGTCTCTTGCATTCATGTGGTCTGGATAAGCAGACTCTGTCTCTTGGCTCACTGTTGCTATGCGACTGCTGATTGAGCATGAGGGGGATGCAATTTATCAATTAGAGGCCTTCTAAATTAAAGATGGTGTCAAGGGTTCCTGTACTTAGAAAGGAACGCTGTCTGTCGGGGCCATCTGATGTACAGATTGTTAAGGGCCTGAGACCCTGCCACTGAAGATGACATTGTTTATGCAGCTACTTCAAGAGATTTGGAGCTCTCTGAAGCCCATTTATTATGCACTGACATGCCAATGGGGTGAATTCAGGTCAGTTTGGCCACTTCTGATGTCTCAATGGCAAAACGAAGTCCAGTTTTTCTCAGATCACCCTAGAAGTTTTGGTATAATTTAATGGATAACTGCATACTTTATTATGCTCACCAAGGCTGCATTTATTTGATCAAAAATACAGTAAGAACGGTAATATTGTGAAATATTATTACAATTTAAAATAACTGTTTTCTATTTAAAAATGTAATTTATTCCTGTAATGGTAAAGCTGAATTTTCATCAGCAATTACTCCAGTCTTCAGTGTCACATGATCCTTCAGAAATCATTGTGGTACTCAAGAAACATTTCTTTTAAAACATGGTAAGTTTATCTGACTAAATTGCAGAGAATTATGTTTATTTTTCTTACCCCAGTTTTTCTTTCAAGCACAAATCTTTGTCATTTTAACTCATTTTAGCGAGGTTTATGCTTAAAAACAAATTCTGTGAATATCTAGTGTAATTTTGCTTCTTATTTTCTTGTTTTATGAATGTAGAAATTAAGATGAAAATTCTGACTGAGAAAGTGATATTTTGCAATGTTATCTAGAGATTGGCATGAGTACTCAAGCACTTTAAAGCAGAACCAGTGATCATGAAAACAATGATCTTTCATGATCACACATGATGCAACAGAATGGAACAGAATGCATGGTCTTTAAAATGTACAGTGAATCTTCCCACAAGACAAATCATGATGCCTTATGTTTGGAGTTCTATTGTAAAAGGCATTTAATAATCAGTCTGTGAGACACTGAAAAAAACCCAGCAAGACACGATACAGACGTCTCAAGTACTCATCGCTCCCCATCATTTCCTGTCTTATTGCTACCATACTAAAAACGTTAAAAATAAAATAAATAAAAAAATCAGCAATCTTGAAGAATACGGTGAACTCCTTACTCTGGCCCTGTCCCAAATGGAACTCTTCATGTGCACTTGCGGTCTTACGGACTTACAATGGCCACCGCGTGCGCGTGTCCGTTAAGTCCACGAGACCGTAGGGTGTCCCATTCGTCATTTTAGCATTCAGAAGGGTGCTCGCGAGCGCCCCCTTTGCGGCTGTTATGCGGTTATGCGCCCTCGATCCGCACTTCTGCTGAGCCCGCACCGGGGAGAGCTCCACAGCAGACTTCTACCCGACAGTCAAAGCAGCATTACGTCACGAAAGTGCGGACTCAGAGGAAGACCGCGAAGGTTTAAGGTGCCATTTGGGACAGGGCCTCTGTCTGTCTCTCCTTCTCTTGCCCTCTTCTGGTCTTGAACAGACACTCTCAATCACGGCCCCAGACAGATCCATTACACTCAGCTCTACAGCTCCTCACAAAGAAGAAAATCCATTAGTGTGTGTGTGTGAGTGTGTGTGTGTGTTGAGAATGAGAGAGCGAACATGAGGGCATGTAATAGAAAAAAATATGGAGAGAAAAACGCACAGCTGCAATATCTCAGTGTCTGCCATGTGCCTCCCATACAGCTGTTTTTAAGCATTGTCATCGCGCAGATGCATGTTTCTCTCTGTGTGTGTGTGTGTGTGTGTGGGCAACTGGGCATGCATGCTGTTTAGCAGTTCTTAGCAGGCAGTAATTACCATAGTCCTTGTATAGTGTCCACAGTTTCACAGATAAATCACAAAAAGTAGATTCCTTCATTCCTTTAATAGATTAATATACTGTAGCATTTCCAAAACATCATAGTAAATATCATAATTCTGGGGATCCAAATTCATCCCAATCCCCCCACTGATCACTATCCATAAAAATAAAATTTTAGTAACATGTCAAAACATTAAATAATTAAATTATAGTTTATTCTTTTTAAAATTAATTTATAAATAATTTTGGAAAAAACTATACATAATATTAACAATTTCATAACGAACAAATTAAATGAACAAAATCGCTTAATTTCAGGTCAGAAATGACTGAAAGACTTGCAGTTCAGTAAGTGAGTCAGATGGTAATTCAATAATTGTTCTAATGGGTTCAGTCAGTTAATTCAGTGAAGGATTCATCAGACTGATTCAAACTAATAACACAGACTCACAGTCTTTTCTATGGTTATTCAATAACCGTTCTGCTGGATTCAGTTAGTTCATTCAGCAAAGAGTTCCTCAGACTGATTCAAACATATGACTCAAGTAATTTATTAGAAGAACTGACTCATCTATTCATGAATAACTGCATATTTATTTTGCAGTCAGCGCATTAGAAAAGTCTGTCTTTACATTACATCATCACATTCAGATTGCAACTCACAACTTTTGGAAAACACAGTTTATTTTGCTGTGGTGCAGATTTATGTGAAGTTATGAAACTTTGCCTATGGGCCTGTTAAATACAAATGATTGTCACAGGTGGGTCTTTCAGCACTAATATTATGGAAGTGTTGAGTAAATGTGTGTTTCTAATTAAAAACAAAATGTTAAAATAATGGCACGGGGTTCTGATAACATGCATATGGGGCAGATGGACCGGCTGTTCATTAGCGAGTGACAAAGCAAGGGCAGCAGTGTGAGCTTCATTCTGCTCCCTCGTGTGCACATCTTTCTTGCTGCATCAGCAGTGTGGTGGCAGGGTGCATACAGATGCCGGGTGCACAGCAGCGTTGACTCCTCGAGTCCTTGAGGAGATGCTTTTCTCTCCTCGTCCCGCGGGGGAAAGGTGGCGCTCGAGGCAGATCTCATCCGTTAACTCAACTGCTACGGATATACACTCTATTGAGCAAGATGGAACGGAGCGACAGTATCATGGCTGGTCAACGTCACACCGTCGCGTGTGACACAGATCACCCTCCCCTGTCCCCTCAGGCATCCGGGACTCCACAGCCTTGAGGCTCAGCTAATTAAACCCTTGGTGGTGGCAGGGGAGCTGGCTGGGTGCCAACCCACCTGGGCATAATGACGCACACAGCTGGTGACACGAACCAGAGAGCAGCGCTCACACGATCTGCCCTCTCTGAGTCACAGCGGCTCTTATAAAGAAGTGTTTGCTCACAGTCGCCTTAGTTGCTGGCGGCCACCGTCCCTTGAGGCCAGTGCTGCAACAAGACACTTATGTATTCATCCATACATCATGTGATTGTAAATAACAGTGGTAGTGTTGAAATGTGGGTGTTGGTTTATTTGGCTACTATCAGGGTGATGAATGGGACGTCAGGTTGATTTGTGATCCTGTCTGCTGCATCGTCTGAATATATTTGCTTTGGATTTGGAAACAGTCCTCACTTCTTTAAGTGGCAGTCTGGGTAAGAGGTTTTGTACAGGGCTTGGATGCAGACCTTGGGGTTTTATTGCTCTGATTTGTGGCCATAATCCGAGCTTCATAATTGGTAGCCTTGAAATGATGTGATATTCTTGAAATGCCATTATTAGTGGTGCTTGCTAAGGCACGCTATACACTAACCCTAAGTATTAAACTTTGGCGTGGAACTCATCCCGTCTCACGTTTGTTCACCAGACATAGATGATACCTTGAATCATGTGGTTTGTTGTGCTATTACTTTCCAAAGCATTTGACCTTATGATTTTCATATGGCAGATCATAAAAGAGGCAAAACATCCTATGGACCTATGCAATGTCTCTACTGGACAGTGGCCTTCAAGAACCAAAGTTGAAGAGTCTTGTCATAAGCAAGCAAGCATTCAGAACAGCCTAGCATCATGGTGGCAGGTTTTGCATTTTTTACAGAAAATACTAAAATGCAGTTTAATTATACAATGCACAGTCCAAGAAACAGAAAATGGAAATTTGCTGCTCAGACACACTCATAATCTGTTGGCACCTGTGAGGGGAACGTGTGTTTCTTTGTGCCCCACAGTTCATTACATTTAAGAGGCCTTAAGTCTCAGATGTGTGCAGTGGCGGCTGGTGCTTATCCAGAGTGGAGAAGCACAGATGTCGCTTATCAGTTGAATTTAGTTGCTCCCAAAAGCCGCTTCTCAAACTGCTACTAAACAGTTCTTATTGAAAATTATTGACCAGACTCAGAACTGCAGTATTTACAAATGCTGGCAGGCAGAGACAAGATTATGAACGGCAGGCTAAATGTTACCGCAGCCATATCGCCAAGCGATCTGCATACGACTGAATTCCAGCTGTTTTTATTTTTAATTTTCATTGGTGGCACATGCTGAAATTCACAACATCACTCTTGTTAGTTGGATTTTGCGTAAAGGTGCTGTATGTAATTTTTTTGACTGTATTAAACCACAAAAATACCACAACATGTTTGCAGATATTTAAGAAACATGCTAAGTTCACATACTTGTTTCTCCGAAAAACAACGCTACTGGGAGTTATTCTAATTCTAAGTGCATGTTCCGTGTCGGAATGACTGTTTTTGTTTTGGTCTGTGTGATTCCGCCCACTGCCAGTTTATCCAATAGGATTTCAACATGCCAGTTGTCAGAAAACACAGCATATTGTATGGTGGACCAGTAGTGCACAACACAACGAAATCTCCACAACACAAAGATATCTCCACAACACAACGAAATTGCCACAACACACCACATAGGACTAATTTAGACTTGTTTCCATTGTGTTGCAGCTTGTTTCCCTTGTTTTGTGCTAATTTCGTTGTGTTGCGACTTGTTTCCATTGTGTTGCGGCTTGCTTCCCTTGTGTTGTGCTAATTTCATTGTGTTGCGGCTTGTTTCCATTGTGTTGTGCTAATTTCGTTGTGTTGCGGCTTATTTCCCTTGTGTTGTGCTAATTTCGTTGTTGCGGCTTGTTTCTATTGTGTTGTGCTAATTTCATTGTGTTGCGGCTTGTTTCCCTTGTGTTGTGCTAATTTCGTTGTGTTGCAGCTTGTTTCCATTGTGTTGTGGAGATTTTGTTGTTATGCACTACTGGTTCACCGTAGTATTGCAACCATGGAAGCCAGCAAACGAATTGGGTCAGAGATCACAGAATCTAAAAAGCCTCGGCATCTGTCTAAAAAGCTCTGTGATCAAAAGAATATTAAAACGCAGATAAATCAACTCATCAACTTACAGTGTAAGGCTCGTCGCCTGCGCTCGTTCCTGTTGCGTGTCCTCAATCTGGCAACCTGAATGAGTGTATAATCTGAAAAGGGGGGAGCAAGAGGAACAACACTCTCTAATATTTTGAATTTGGACTGCAGTACCCATTTCAATCACTAGCTATCCCGTAAATAATACGTCCTGCACCTTTAAATATTTGTACAGTTTAATTTAATCTAGTCTTTAAGCAATCACTGCGAACTCAATGCACATCACAGATGGATATCACAGTGTGGTGGGAACGTAGTCTACCGTCTCTGCCCAGAGTGCCTCTGCTTCCTGCTCTTATCAGCATCAGTCTGCTGCGGAGGCCTCCATCCTCTTTGCGGTCCGGAAACCAAGAGATTTGAGAGCAAGAGCGTGGAGGAGGGGAAGGAAAGAGCCCTCAGGATCAATACGCACACAAGCACTGGAGGAAAGACATGGTGTGAGCGGAGATGTAAACCATATGGCACTATTAAACCCTACACCAGTCACTTAGTGCAGCAGGCCATGGTAGTCCGTACAAGAGTCTGCTCTCTCCCCCGCGTCCTCCTCAACACACTCATGCACGGCTGCCTTCCTAATCACCGCTCCTCGCCCCGCCCTCCTGCCCTGTCCCGCACAGAGCCTCCGTCCTTCAGGACATGTTTAGCCTGAGATTTCATGCTTCCGCAATCCACGCCGCAGGTGCCTGCCGAACATATTTAACCCCGCCTTTGTCCCCAGTTATGGCTCTCTCCTGCATGAGGAGGCAGTAATAACGCTATTGTGATCGCCCTGGCGAATCCCTTGTTAGGAAAGCTGTGAATTCAAACGTGCTTTCTGCTCACAGGATGCACACACACTCACACGTGAAACGGCGATACGCAGCAGGTGATCGCAGAGTGAGCTGCGAAGCTGCGCGGGGTGGGAATAAAGTAGATAAATGAAATGTTAAAGGAGAAGGAGAGATGTGAAGAATGGGAAAAGAGGGGAGATGGAGTGGAGGGAGGCGCAGCCCCCCTCCTGACCGCCATATGCACCTTCATTAACCTGCATGCCACAACACACTGCTGCGATGGGACGGGCCAATCAGGAGCCTGTGTGAGAGAGAGAGCGAAAGTGTTTGTCTCTGCTCATCTTCCAAATCTGTAATTAATATTGTATCTCTCTAAATGTTTCAGAACAACAAAGAAAGACTGTGTTTTTAGGATTTTGCATGATGTAAGAGCTGTTTGGAACTATTGTTATGATTTATTAAAATGCCACATTGTCTTTTCTTGCATAATTCTTTTTGTGTTGGTAGATAGGTTTGTGTTAAACAAGGGGCAGGGCAAAGGAGACATCAGAGAGGTCTGTGGCCCCTGATGCCCTTCACATGCACAGCTCCATGGGGCCAGAATAAGGCCACATCAAAGGGCTTCAAAGGGCCTCTGAAGCAAACACCTATTAATAACATATTGTAACCCAGGTAACAAGTTTTTATGAGACAGCCATTTACATCTTTGTATGTATAATGTATGTGATTTTGTATTTACAAAATATTTGTCTTGCCAGTTTGATCCACACAACCTTTCTAAAAAAAAAATTTAATGTGAAAGTAAGCTGTTTCCTGTGAATGTGCATGTGCATGACTAAATACTATGTGTGAAGTAAATAACTAAAAGACTAAAGAAGTGGATTAAATGGTAAAACAATTTGCATGTAATTGAGGGCAATTTGTATAAACCAGTGTGTTTATGATTATGATAATTAAAATATGATAACAAATGCCAGTTTGCAACCTCAAGAAGCATAACATACTGTTTTTGCACAGTTAGGGTTAGGGTTAAAGCGGCTGACACCGGAAGTCTTGCACTGTAAAAAATAGTTGGACCCATTCTTACATTAAAATAAGGTATACATGTTGCTTAACAACCAAACAGAAATCCTTAATGGGGTAGTTAACACTTGGCACCAAACTGTTTTTATTGAGGTATTTCTCAAAGTGGCGCAGCAGAATTTGACTGCATTCAAACCCCAGAGTATTATCAGCAATAGATCAAAGGTGCGTCCCAATTTGTTTACTTGTGTACTATTCTATATTGTTTTCTATATTTCTATATTGTAGTCTAAATAGCGTGAGTAGTGTGTTCACACTAAAAATTTCAAAAGTGCACTTTAAATACTTGGATGATGCACTTAAAGGATTAGTTCACTTCCAGAATAAATATTTCCTGATAATTTACTCACCCTCATGTCATCCAAGATGTTCATGTCTTTCTTTCTTCAGTCAGAAAGAAATAAAGGTGTTTGAGGAAAACATTCCAGGATTTTTATCCATATAGTGGACTTCAGTGGTGGCCAACGGGTTGAAGGGCTCTACACGATCCAAGCCGAGGAATAAGTGTCTTATTTAGTGAAACGATCAGTCGTTTTCTTTAAAAAAATTCAAATATGTATACTTTTTAACCACAAATGCTCGTCTTGTACTAGCTTTGCAATGCGCACGCGCGACTTAACGCATTGCGTAATCACGTTGGAAAGGTCACGTGTGGTTAGTTCTTCATCAGTGTACTCCGGTTCAAAAAGGTAGGGTAGGGGGCGAAAAAACTCCATCTCATTTTCTCCTCCAACTTTAAAATTGTCCGAATTCGTTGTTTTACCTTTTTTTAAAGGGAGTTTGACTTTCTTTGCGCATTCGCTTTGTAAACACTGGGTCGGTACTTCCGTCTACCTTTCCCACGTGTCTACGTAATGCGTGAAGTCGAGCTAGTGCAAGACGAGCATTTGTGGTTAAAAAATATATAAATTTTTTAGAAAATGACCGATTGTTTTGCTAGATAAGACTCTTATTCCTTGGCTGGGATCATGTAGAGCCCTTTGAAGCTAAATTGAAACTGCCCATTGGCTTCCATTAAAGTCCCTTATAATCCTGGAATGTTTTCCTCAAAAAACATAATTTCTTTTCGACTGAAGAAAGCAAGACATGAACATCTTGGATGGCATGGGGGTGAGTAAATTTTCAGGAAATTTTTATTCTGGAAGTGAACTAATCCATCAATTAACTGAAAAATTAAAGTGTGGAATGTTGGACACTTCAGGCACTCAATCGTCGCAGCTTTAAAGGGGTCCTATTATGCTCTTTTACAAAGTCTTGATTTTGTTTTGGGGGTGTACTAGAACAGGCTCTCATACTAGGTTGTTCGAAAAACACATTATTTTTCACATATTTTACATTATTACAACACCTCTCTCCCCAGTCTGGCATGAACGGCTCGAATAGTTCCTGTATCAAATGAAGGCCCACCTTCTGAAATACGAAATGTGCTGTGATTGGTTAGCTGGGCCAGTGTGTGCTGTGATTGGTTAGCTGGGCCAGTGTGTGCTGTGATTGGTTAGCTGGGCCAGTGTGTGCTGTGATTGGTTAGCTGGGCCAGTGTGTGCTGTGATTGGTTAGCTGGGCCAGTGTGTGCTGTGATTGGTTAGCTGGGCCAGTGTGTGCTGTGATTGGTTAGCTGGGCCAGTGTGTGCTGTGATTGGTTAGCTGGGCCAGTGTGTGCTGTGATTGGTTAGCTGGGCCAGTGTGTGCTGTGATTGGTTAGCTGGGCCAGTGTGTGCTGTGATTGGTTAGCTGGGCCAGTGTGTGCTGTGATTGGCGCCTGGTCGGGAAATGTCATGCCCCTTACCATAGAGCTTCAGTATAAATATTGCGTAAAAATCAAATCAATTTGAGCGCGATTTAAACCCGGATGATTGTAACCACTCTAAGTTCGTCTGCCTTGGGAAAGCTAGCGTGTCTCCGACTTAGTGATAACACTCGTTGCCTTCTCTAGTGCAGCTCAACCAGGTCTCGTCCCATTCGTCAATATTTGTGATATCACAAATCCCGGAAAATATGCGTTGTAGTCCAAACGAGTCGTTCGTTGTAGTTTTTGAAAAGTGATTTCTGTTAAATAAAATATCTCCTTTTGAAGTGGACTTTGAACTTTGTAACTTTGCAGATCTTTTTTTATGCTCAAACAGCAACATTACAGACTAACTAAAGTTGAAAAAGTGAAAAAGCATAATAGGACCCCTTTAATTATGTATTGGAGGGGGAGGGGCTATCAGACTCAGATGATGCATGACAAAATGACCTTATAAATTTCATACACTACACGGTTGAGTACATAGTGCATAAGTAGTGTATAGTGCATAATTTGGGACACAACTCAATTTGACTGCTTATCTTATTTCTGTGGTAATGACCAGCTGCATGTTTTAATTGTCATGTGTTTGAGTCTCGCCCTCTGCTGGTGTGGATGAGCAGTGGTGTTGTGTGTGGTTCTTTAACTTTGCTCCAGTTGGGCAATAAATGACTCATGGAAGGACAGATGTGTTGTGGAGAACCACACATTATAGCAGGGAAAGATCAAATTTTATTCTGATATATAGTCAGTTTTGGTCATTTTTTTCTAATCATGGACATGATCAGGAGCTAGATGGAGAGAATGGTCCCATAGCACCCACACACACTGTAATGATCACATCAGAGCTTGACAAGTATTGATTCTGACTGTAATTTGTTCCGCACTGCAATCTCGATATGGCCCATCCTTATCTAGAGAGTGGCTGAATGGGCAATTTTAATTTGGTTGCTTTTGCAATGACGATTGAAATCATATAATACATAGACTAGAATGCTAGAGGTTCAGTGTTAAAGAGTGTCTTTTCTCTTTATCAGACTGCTCTCTTATGCAATCACACAGACTGTCTGCCCATTCCTCCTCCTGCTCTCATCAGCTCTGAGATCTCGACAGACTTGGCCTGCAATCAGACCAGCTGTAATGAATTTATACTCCGCAATGGGTTTCATTCCTTTTGGGATCCAGATCTGATAGTGCTGCTCGGTGCACACGGTGCAAGTTTTCCGGTCCTTTGCGATTGTAGCTTGTCAGATTGTATGACCCCAGTGTGATCTTGGGTAAAAGCTTTGGCAAACTGTGCAACATCAACATCATTTATATCAGACTGTATCTTATGCAAAGGAATAGTTCACCCACAAATAAAAGTCTGTCTTCATGTATTCATCATTATGTTGTTCCAAATTTGACTTTCTTATGTTTTTTGGATCAAACTGATTTTCATTATATGAAAAAAACGAAACAAAAAAAAAACACTGAGCCATTTTTTTTAATGTCTTCCTTTGTATTATGCAGAAGAAGGAAAGTCATACAGGTTCAGAACAGATTAAATATTTTGAACTTTTTAAAAATCCATTTTTTGGTGACAGTATAAGCATTAAGGATGAGGTTCAGAGTTTTTCCTCTATTTGCTGATTCTACTTTGTTTGTGATGTCTGCTCTCGTTAAGATAGCTTGGAGACCGCATGTATTTTTAATCATCCTGACTGGCGCCATTCACATCCACTTGCAGGAACAGCTTTTTTTATTAACCTATTTGATGGGCTTGTTTTCCAACATTGTCTTTTAGCTGGATGTGAGCACAAGCTATATTTGTGTTTTATTGGGCCTAAAAATTATTATACAGAACAAACTTCTTACACAACATGCACACACTGAGTATTACACCCTGTAGCGCAGTTTCTCTCTCTCCAACCCTAATATGAAGCTGTGTGTTGAAGCTCACACCCCCAAAATGGTTCTGTGTGTGAAAGAGAGGCTGATTTGAAGCGTGGGTCGATAGCGCTGGCACCGCACAGACCTACCGAGCCAGATAACTCAGCCATAAACAGCTCTTCATTACTCTCATAAGACTTGAGTCTCCGTGAGAATGAAATGTGTCATTTGGCTGATATGAGAGGCAGGTGCTGCAGCTCGATCTGAGGGACTGGATCGATGTGACGGGCTGCAGGTGGTCCATCATTACCGCACGACTCCAAATGAGCTGATTTTTTTTTAGATTCGTCTTTGAGAGAAATTGTTAGATAATTTATGCAATGCTTGCTGTGGGAGTGAGATACAGTGGGGTCTGAAAGTCTGAGACCACGTTGAAAATCTGATGTTTTTTATCTTTATAAAAACAGGTTTATTTGGAAGGAGGGGGGGAGATTACACTTTTTTTAAGGTGTCCTTGTTACAGTGTAATTATACATTTAAGTACTGAGTAATATTAATTACGATATGTGACCCTGGAGCACAAAACCAGTCTTAAGTTGCTTGGGTATATTTTTAGCAATAGCCAAAAAAAACATTGTATGGGTCAAAATTATAGATTTTTATTTTATGACAAAAATCATTAGGATATTAAAGAGAGAGAGAGAGAGAGAGAGAGAGAGATTTATTAAATAATAAAACAGAATTAAAGTGTTTTATAATTTTATCTGGAAGAAATCTGAAAAATTTAGGAGTAAAAAAAGAACATATTTGGAGTTGAAAAAAATATTTATAATTCATACAAAAAATCTTAGATTTTCTTTTATTTAAACCTGAAAATAACAAAGTTAACTTCAAAATTATTTGGATAGATAAATTAATAATCAAGCAAGCAAAAATGGATGCACCAAATACTACAACATTTTGAATGTCAGGTTAATATACATTGTTAATATTAATATATGTCATGTATGTATATATATATATACAGGTGCATCTCAATAAATTAGAATGTCGTGGAAAAGTTCATTTATTTCAGTAATTCAACTCAAATTGTGAAACTCGTGTATTAAATAAATTCAATGCACACAGACTGAAGTAGTTTAAGTCTTTGGTTCTTTTAATTGTGATGATTTTGGCTCACATTTAACAAAAACCCACCAACTCACTATCTCAACAAATTAGAATACTCCATAAGACCAATAAAAAAAA
>NW_015659919.1:690473-722874 GCF_001515625.1 Sinocyclocheilus rhinocerous | reverse complement strand
AACTCGGTCCTGCAGAGTTTAGCTCCAACCCTAATTAAACACAGCTGAACCAGCTAATTACGGTCTTATAGGTGCATCTCAATAAATTAGAATGTCGTGGAAAAGTTCCTTTATTTCAGTAATTCAACTCAAATTGTGAAACTTGTGTATTAAATAAATTCAATGCACACAGATTGAAGTAGTTTAAGTCTTTGGTTCTTTTAATTGTGATGATTTTGGTTCACATTTAACAAAAACCCACCAATTCACTATCTCAACTAATTAGAATATGGTGACATGCCAATCAGCTAATCAACTCAAAACACCTGCAACGGTTTCCTGAGCCTTCAAAATGGTCTCTCAGTTTGGTTCACTAGGCTATACAATCATGGGGAAGACTGCTGATCTGACAGTTGTCCAGAAGACAATCATTGACACCCTTCACAAGGAGGGTAAGCCACAAACATTCATTGCCAAAGAAGCTGGCTGTTCACAGAGTGCTGTATCCAAGCATGTTAACAGAAAGTTGAGTGGAAGGAAAAAGTGTGGAAGAAAAAGATGCACAACCAACCGAGAGAACTGCAGCCTTATGAGGATTGTCAAGCAAAATCGATTCAAGAATTTGAGTGAACTTCACAAGGAATGGACTGAGGCTGGGGTCAAGGCATCAAGAGCCACCACACACAGACGTGTCAAGGAATTTGGCTACAGTTGTCGTATTCCTTTTGTTAAGCCACTCCTGAACCACAGACAACGTCAGAGGCGTCTTACCTGGGCTAAGGAGAAGAAGAACTGGACTGTTGCCCAGTGGTCCAAAGTCCTCTTTTCAGATGAGAGCAAGTTTTGTATTTCATTTGGAAACCAAGGTCTTAGAGTCTGGAGGAAGGGTGGAGAAGCTCATAGCCCACGTTGCTTGAAGTCCAGTGTTAAGTTTCCACAGTCTGTGATGATTTGGGGTGCAATGTCATCTGCTGGTGTTGGTCCATTGTGTTTTTTGAAAACCAACGTCACTGCACCCGTTTACCAATAAATTTTGGAGCACTTCATGCTTCCTTCTGCTGACCAGCTTTTTGAAGATGCTGATTTCATTTTCCAGCAGGATTTGGCACCTGCCCACACTGCCAAAAGCATCAAAAGTTGGTTAAATGACCATGGTGTTGGTGTGCTTGACTGGCCAGCAAACTCACCAGACCTGAACCCCATAGAGAATCTATGGGGTATTGTCAAGAGGAAAATGATAAACAAGAGACCAAAAAATGCAGATGAGCTGAAGGCCACTGTCAAAGAAACCTGGGCTTCCATACCACCTCAGCAGTGCCACAAACTGATCACCTCCATGCTACGCCGAATTGAGGCAGTAATTAAAGCAGAAGGAGACCCTACCAAGTTATTGAGTACATGTACAGTAAATGAACATACTTTCCAGAAGGCCAACAATTCATTAAAAATGTTTTTTTTTATTGGTCTTATGGAGTATTCTAATTTGTTGAGATAGTGAGTTGGTGGGTTTTTGTTAAATGTGAGCCAAAATCATCACAATTAAAAGAACCAAAGACTTAAACTACTGCAGTCTGTGTGCATTGAATTTATTTAATACACGAGTTTCACAATTTGAGTTGAATTACTGAAATAAATGAACTTTTCCACGACATTCTAATTTATTGAGATGCACCTGTATATATAAAATGAGGAATAAAGCAGCAACCAACAAGGGAATGCACGAAATGCATATTATGCAGATAATATATTTAGCAATAAAAAAAATATTTATTAAATAATGCAATAGAAGCAACAAAATCAAAGTGATCTCAGACATTGTCAGTTACAGAACATTTTCTCGGTATGCGAATGCTTTTAAACTCAACCTCTCTAGCGCCCCTGATGGCTGACGACCGCCTGCGGCACGGTCCTGTGGCACCGGCCTGCCGACTGACACTGTTTCCAGTCTGAGCAGCTGAGACCCGATAACAAACCAGCTCTGACCATCTGACAGTAAGACAGCCTGCCTGGCAGCCGGATGGAGCCGAGCCCCCCTCTTTCGTTTTCAACTGCACCCTCTGACACCCTGCCAGCCCATAGCCTGGAGAGCGTCCAGCAGAGAGTCAGGCGGTCATCAGTACCCCCTGCGCACACACACACACACACACATACGCCAATGCACACTCTTTCACACCTGCAAAACCTGACAGGTGCATGCACGCATACACATTTAGTACATACGCCACAGATCTGAAGTCACATGGTACGGGCGGCAGCGTGACTAAAGTGAATGCAAATGAAGTGTGAGTGAAAGGAAAGAGTGTAAAACGAGAAGACATCTCGTCATATGCATAATTGCATGTGCAGAGCGTGACTCCGGGATTATTTCATTGGCTGGCTGTGCAGTTTGATGTATCATAAGAAGTAAAGCTAGGAGAGACGAGACCCGTTATCAACGTTGAGCAGAATATTCCAACAGACTCAGAACTGAGCTGCTCGTTTGTATCCATGGAAACAAATTAATAGAGTTCCATACTATTAATCATTAAGTCATTTGTCAGGCTAAGATCTCTCTTTGTCTGTATTTTTCTCTTATTCTCTTTCTTGTGCACACACGCTGAGTAGATTAATTTAAAACTCAAGTGTCAAAATGTCCTCGAGAACTTGTTCTTTTTTGATAGGTTGAGATGTTCACAATGTTCACAATCTGTCTAACTGCAAAAACACTGTCTGTTCCTCTTCATGATGTTCTACTACATCACATTTCTGTCTTCTTACTCCGAGATTTATGCGATTCATCAGAATGCAAAAGAAACGGTCCTTCCAAAAGCATTTCCCTTTGCCTGTTCCTCTTAGTTAAAGAAACAGATTGCTGACCTCTCGGCTCGTCTGAAGTGGGCCGATGGGAGGGGAGCGTGGCTGCCGCTCAGAGAAATGTGAATGGGCTGCTCCTATTTGAACATGCTTCCAAATGCAATGGGGCAGAAGCCAAGCGTGTATCCTCTTTTGTTTTTTATCTTCCAGTCTCTCTGAACTCAGTGCAAAGTATTTGGCTCAAATGGCCACCTACAACCACAGTAATCCAATTTGGCAGTGAGATGAGCTAGGGAACAAAAACCAAGAGTCATCCACATCCTGACAATGTGCAGTAGGCAGAAAAGAGCAGTTTGGTGTGGCAGTGCATCAATAGTCCTGAAGCCAGTGAATTTCACTAGCACATAATCCAGCCTAATGGGCTACAGCAGAATATCAGAAGCTTGTGCCATCCCCTGACGTCCATGAGTTTCTGTTGTTTGACTGCGTTAAGGAGAGTTGACAGCTTGTGTAATTTACAGTGAACAGTGATGGATTTTTCTGTTATGGGTGGTTTTATTCAGACTTTGATCATATTAGTCTGATATACTCAGTTAGATCAGTCATGTTCCTTCTGTTCTAAGGCAGATCTGTCTATCCATCGTACATCATACTGCAGATCCATCTGTCTGTCTGCCTGCCTCTGTCTGTCTGTTTGTCTATTTGTCTGTCTGTCTATCTGTTTATTTTCTGAATTGTGTCTGTCTGTCTGTTTGTCTGTCTATTTATCTTCTGCCTGTCTGTCTGTCTGTCTATTTTCTGTCTGTGCGTCTGTCTGTCTGTCTATTTATCTTCTGTCTGTCTGTCTATCTGTCTGTCTTGTCTGTCTATTTTCTGTCTGTGCGTCTGTCTGTCTGTCTGTTTATTTTCTGTCTGTGCGTCTGTCTGTCTGTCTGTCTATTTATTTTCTGTCTGTCTATCTATTTATCTTGGCTGCCTGCCTGCCTGTCTGTCTGTCTGTCTGTCTGTCTGTCTGTCTGTCTGTCTATCTATATCTGTGACTGTGTTGGTGATGGTGGAATGATGAACACTGTGAGTCGGGTGGGACACCCAGACACAACTGGGACAAACAGGACCATAGGTTGGTTAGATTGCAGCTCAATGATGACGCATGACAGTCAGCAGAGAGGCTTCATGAAACTGCTGCCGATTAAATTTTCTCTGAGTGAACGTGTTCATATAGTGGACATAAATCTGAATAAAACATACATAACTAAAATATAAAACTGTACCTTTTCTTCTCAATTCTCATTAAATCACGTTAATGCAGTGAAACTGTAAACTCAAGTGACCAATATTTTACATATTTTAGTATAAAAGAAAGAACGGGAAAACGCAACACTCGAATGATGCAACACATAGTTCAGCACGTGTGCGTGTGCTAATGCTAGGGGCTAACGATTTACACACAGAACAAGAGAAAAACTGAGACACTGAACACATACCTGGGACAAACAGGACCATAGGTTGGTTAGATTGCAGCTCAATGATGACGCATGACAGTCTTAAATGAAATAAACAGAGGTTCAGAGTTTACAAGCAGGCTAATACACACTCTTCGTTTTATTGTCACAAATAACACATATTTGACTCTACTAACAGAACTAGGAGCTGACAGACAAAAATAATACTCTTTTGTGTAGCATGAAAGTTCATCTTTGTGCTCGAAAACAATCCAAACTCAGTTAATAAGACTGAGTTTGGACTGAGTAAATAAATCAAAGCAGCTTACCAGCAGCGAGGCTTCATGAAACTGCTGCAGATTACATAGCACCGCCCCCTATCTATCTATCTATCTATCTATCTTTCTATCGTTCTATCATTGTACCATTCATCTATCTATCTGTCTGTGTGTCGTTCTGTCGTTCTATCATTGTACTGTTCTGTTTCATATTTGTCAAAGTTTGTGCTCATTTGCTGTGCTCTTGATCTAGCAGCAAGTTGTTAAGGTCCAAAGAAACCCTACATATCTGTATCATATCACTCTTCACAGTTGTCATGCAGCTCACGAGCTTCAGAGTTGCCTAGGAAGAACAGACAAATGAAAGAGACAGAGTCACATGATCACACTTAGCAGCGTTTACCTGCATGAGGGCCTGCATCTCAGGTGACCTGGCCCTGAAGACAAGAAGAAAGCATTACATAGACTACTCATGTTATGACAGGTGTTAACATGGTAATTGTAAGTTGTGGATGGAGAGAAAAAAAATTAACAGAGCAACCAGATATTTACAATATATATCTATTTTAGTTAGGATCTTTGTGGGCCCGTCTAACAATAAGTGATATTTAAATGTAGGCCTATACTTTGTATAGTGTGTCCCTTTCCAGTAGGATCAAAATCATTTAAAATATTCATAAAACACATCGTGACTTGATTTAGCTGGTTCCATTTGCCCTAAAACAGTATTTGAGAAATGTTATTTATTGTCAAGTGACCTTATCAGTCGAATGCTGTAGAGCATAAGTTTCCTGCTATTAAGCAGCCCGTCTGTACTTTCTATAGTCTGCATAATACAGCCCAGTACACATCACAACACAGGCCTCTCATAGAAACCAAGCCTCCAAGGACTCAATTACTGCGCTCTCAGCTAGCAACAGCAGGGATATGATGTGTGCGTGCATGTTTGAGTCTGCCAAAGACAGAAAAGGAGAAAAAAGCGAGAGTTTTGTCTCACTGCTGCAAGTATAGCTTTTTTTGAATCACAAGTTTTTGCTTAACTTTCATAAAACTAAATTTCATATTAAATTCAACTCCAGCAGGACCAGCCTGACTGATCTTGACAGCAGCTTATGCACATAATAATCTACAAATTTGTTATTACAACCAGGAACATTCTGTATCTTGTACAAAATTAATACCATCAAAAATATCACGTTCACTCAGAGCTTTATAATCATGTTTAATTAATGTTAACGCAAGGGGTAATATCCTGGACAGGATGTGCACCTCAATGGAGTCAATGGAGCCAAGGTAAACCGAGAACAAGAGAAAATGAGGTGCGGATGATCCCGGGAATGATAAAGTGAATGAGCCACAAGTGGGACTTCACCGTGAGGATTAGATCAGACAGTGTTTGAAGTGTGCTGGCAGTTTGTTTAATGTGAAGTACACTGGGTCAGTTCAGACCTCAGATGCAGTGGATTATTGCCGCCCATTTTGAATTTACCGTTTCACCGATAGGTTCAAAGAGCACTTCAATAAATTTCACTGGAAGGGTGGTCAGGATATTTTTCTTAGTAAGTATATGGATGTTTCTTCAGCTGCAGACACTGTCAAGTCCCAGGGTCGATGTTGATGTTTTTTTTTCTTTTTGTTATATGATGGTTATGTCAACATCTCTGGTAACACTCTCTAAAAAATGCTGGGTTAAATACAACCCAGCGCTGGGTAAAATATGGACAAACCCAGCGATTGGGTTGTTTTGACCCAGCAGTTGGGTTACTGCCCATTTAACCCAACTGTTGGTTGAAAACAACCCAATCGCTGGGTTTGTCCATATTTTCTATATATAGGGACCAATTCTCACTGTTAACTAGTTGCTTATTATAAAGCACATATTCTGCATAACCATATTATGCATTCTTAATCTTACCCAACACCTAAACTTAACAACTACCTTACTAACTATAAATAAGCAGTAATTAGGAGTTTATTGAGGCAAAAGATGTAGTTGATTGTTAGCTAATAGTGAGAACTGCAATTTAAAATAAAGTGTGAACAAATGTCTTATCATGACTTCATCTCTTTTCATTTCTACTTTTCAAATGCATTTTATGTAGGGTTTAATTCAGGATAATTGGGACACTTTTTTCAGTCATTTCAATTGCAAAGTGTCCCAATTTACCTGCCTGCACTCACTCTGTTTATATATTTTATTGTTTTCCCTCAGCCCAGACCCAGTGTTCAATATTAAAAATTCACAAAAACATTACATTTACGTAATTACATTTAAAAAAATTTAATACATAAACAAGTTTCAATTATGTTTTTTTTAAAGATTTATTTTTGGCATTTTATGTCTTTATTTTGATAGGACAGTAGTTAGACAGGAAGCGAAATGGGAGAGAGAGGGGACGGGATCGGAAAAGGTCCACAAGCCGGGACTCGAACTCGGGATCTCCGAAGCGCAACAGCAGCTGTCGGTGCGCTGCCCACGAGGCTATCAGCGGCAACAAAATTCAATGACGGTTAAGCCATTTTGATAATTAATCAGAATTTTACACAAAAAATTACAACAGCATTTTGGATGTGGTGTCATTTCCATAATGACCAACAGTTTTGGCCCTAATAAAATTTTTCAAAAGTTTACCAAAGGTAAAGAGCTTGAGATGAAGTATTGAATGTGATGTGGAATGAAAACAGGAAACCCAAGGTGAATACCGCTATTATGTTTTATATATTTTACATTGAATGCCATTTTCCATCTATTTTGTGAAATTATGCAAAAAGATTGAAAATATTATCTTCAGTGTGTATCTAGGATGCATAAAATGCTATGAATGAAGCCATAATGTGCTATGCTATTTGAAATGCTATGGAAACAAGTCAGCCATTTTATTTCAGAAATCTTTCAAATATGATTTCCACTACGGTCATTTCCATCACAGAATGTGAACACGAGATATGAGATGTGGTGGAAATATTTATGATTTTCATGACTTGTGGTGTATTTATAAACACTGATAGACATTTTTAGACAGCAAGTGAGAGTGTGAAAGTGTGTTTTAAGAGTGTTTTTCATTTTCTAACCAGATCCACAGTGCCAAAAGTGCCCCCAGTCAAACAAACACCCATCTACTCTTTTCCGTACCCTTATGTCCACGGCACAGAAAGGTGCATGTGGCTTTAGTAATCATGAGGGCAGCAGAGTGCACCATGATGGAGAGCAGCCGACCTCCATCACTCACAGTTTGCCATGCCTGCCCTCATGGAGGAAAAAACAGTGGTCCTAATGAGTTATCAGGACTGATGGCTTATTGTGTGCGGGACCTCTCGGTGTCCTTGACTCAACAAGGATGTATAGACGACCCGAGTCACAAATCTCGATTGTCCCTCAGAAAAGAAAACAAGCTGTAAGAGTTATGGCGAGTGTGTGAGCGCACGCGAGAGTTTGTGTGTCCGTGACTGTAATTCTGAGAGCGCATCTGCATGAATACCTAAGTAAAATCCCAATAGTCACCAGATTCAAATGTTTCCCCATGCATGCGTGAGCTCTAATAACGTTTGACAGTGAGCACTCAAACCCCATTTATGAAGGTTGTTATTCGCAAATTAGCTGCATGTTCATAAGTGATCGTGTTTGTGTAGGGCGAAGGGTGCGCTGTACAGCAGTCACGTGACGGCAATATAGCGAAAGTCATTTGCATCGGAGACTCGCAGAGAGCGAGCAGATGGGAGTTGTGATTAAAACCGAGATATTCCGGAGCATTAGATTAAAGAATGATGTCAATAAAAAGCATTTTAGGCTACAATAACAAAGGCAATCTGAAACACGGCGCTGCACATTCTCATTTGCACATTTAAATGCGTGTGATGTTCGGGGTTAGATTCCTGGTCTAATGATGCATTTAGCCCGTAATGAATCAGTGATGGCAGCTCCCAGGCTCAGCCGCAGGGGCTGCAGCAAGGCCACTTTGAAGTCACCACATTTGAAGTGGAGTTTAGAGCGGTGGACTCCAAAAATAAGCACACACCAGAGGGAGACAGATCTGCAGAGCCTCAGTGTGCAGCTGCAGGTTCATCCTCAAACTGGAGCAGGTAGATGTGACCCTGGAGGAGCCACACAGAGATGCTCTTGCCTTCAGCCAGTAAACAGGAAAGTGCTAAACATGGACCAAAATATACTTTTGCCAGTCATGGAAGTGTATTTTGCATTATTTTTATAAAAAATATATTTTTATATTCAAAAATATATTTCTATTTTTTTAAAGAAAGGAGTTAGTGCTTTTGTTCCGCAATAATTAATTAATCAATAAATTATATAATATAATTATAATTACAATATAATTGATCAATAAATCTAAAAAAATATTCTAAAAAAAATTAATTTCTATTCATCTATTCATATTCTCAGCATTTATAATAATAACAAATGTTTCTTGTGCCGTAAATCAGCATATTGTACTGTAAAAATCATATTGATTATACAGGTGTTTTACCTGTACTTTGAATTTTGCCTTGCATTATGTTTTAGGGTTAACTGAAATGTCTGTAAAATTAATGGATATGGCAAAAAAAATTACCAGTAGATTTTTTTTAACAGTGTAGAATGATTTCTGAAGGATTGTGTGACAGGAATAAATTACATTTTACAATTTACTAAAATAGAAAAAAAAAATTTAATCGTAATTATATTTTTTAATAATATTACTGTTTTTATTGATCAAATAAATGCAGCTTTGATGAGAATAAAATATTAAGTAAAAAACATACATAAATGTTCCTAATATATACGTATAACCTAGATAATATAACCTGTCTTGTTTTGAGTCTCTCATCAGCAGAGTCATCTTGTCATTTTTTTTAATTTAAGTAATGTACTTTGTTTCAGTTCTGGCCAACTGGCAAGTAACTCTGTGGTATTTACTGACCAAAGCCAATTTTTACTTGGCGAGTGTTGGTTTTGAACCATGGTGCTAAACTTTGTTCCTTGATGTGTGTTATGGCTTTGCTGTGGGATTAGGTCAGTGAAGTATCGCTCGAGTTGACTTTAAGATTAGATGGCTGAATAATTGACTTAACTTCTAACTCTCAGCTCCATTGAACAATATCTGCCTCTTCATAGTACATTTAAGCAGTGGCACGCAGCCGCCAAGAGATCACAGGACGTAATGTAAAAGGATTACTACAGATAAGAGATTGTGGTCACAAGAAGCCATGTCAAAGAGAAACAGATGTACAGGAGGGTGGCTGACCCGTCCAAATGAGGATTATAGCTATCATTTCCCTTAAACAAGAGCTTATTTCAAAATCAAAGGTCTTAGAAAGAGGCTGGATAATAGAAATCTCATTCATGCTCTACTAAACTCCCAATGGAATAAAATATATGCTCATGGAAGCAAACTACCCTGAAGTCTCCGACTCTCTCTCTCTCTTTCTTTCTGTCACTCTCCCTGTCATTTTAGGTTGATTCTGCTCTCTTGTTAGAAAATAACAAGCATGGCTTTAGCCCCAGACAGCCACTGAATTGGAGTTTTTCCTCCACTTTGACTGACAGACTGTATATTGGCTTTTTCCTTATTTTTTCAAGCTCAGATCAAGATACATGGGACATTTTTGTTGCACCGTCAGAACTCAATCACACCATGTACTTTAATGCATTAAGCAAATAAGCAATTCAGCACTGACGTATTACCCTGTTAAAAAATTACTGTAAAGACCGTTTTAATGTCACAAAAGATTTCTATTTCAAATAAATGCCCTTCTTTTGTACTTTCTATTCATAAAAAATGATTTTCTTTTTAAATGAATAAAAAATGTCGACACGTTTTTTGAAATAAATACAAAATATCCATATTTCACTAAGCAGTACAGTAATTTTCAACTGAATATATATTCCGTTCAAAAGTTTGGGATCAGTAAGATTTTTAATGTTTTTTAAAGAAGTTATGCTAATCAAGGCTGTATCTATTTGATCAAAAATACAGAATAAAAACTGTAATTTTGTGAAAAATTATTGCAATTTAAAATAACAGTTTTCTATTTTAATGTACTTTAAAATATAATCTATTCCTGTGAAACAAAACTGAATTTTCAGCATCATTACTCCAGTCTTCAATATCACATGATCCTCCAGAAATCATTCTAATATGCTGATTTATAATTGAAATTCCTTGATAAATAAAAAGTTAAAGAGAACAGTGTTTATTCAAAATAGAAATTTTGTGTTACAATATACAGTACTATTCCAAAGTTTGGGGTCAATAATTTTTTTTTAAAGAAGTTTTTAAAGAAATCAATACTTTAAGCAAGGATGTGTTAAATGGATAAAAAGTGATAGTAAAGACTTACTATTTTTAATAAATGCTGTTCTTTTAAACTTTTTATTCATCAAAGAATCAAAGAAAAATGTATCACAAAATATTAAGCAGCACAACAGTTTCAAATGACTGATAAAAAATCTGCATATCAGAATGATTTCTGAAGGATCATGTGACAATGAAGACTGGAGTAATGGCTGATGAAAATTCAGCGCTGCGTTACAGAAATACATTATATTTTATAGTATATTAAAATAGGAAACAAATATTAGAAATTGCAGTAATATTTCACAATATTGCTGTTTTTCTGTATTTTTGATCAAATAAATACAGCCTTGATGAGCATAAGAGACTCCATTAAAAACATAAAGAATATTACTAATCTAAAAATCTTACTGATCAAAAACTTTTGAACGGCTGTGTGTGTGTGTGTGTGTGTGTGTGTGTGTGTGTGTGTGTAATGTTTCCAACATTTTTTAGTCAAAAAAGTGCAGCCTTGGTGAACAGAAGGCAAAAAAAATCTTACTGACTAGTAGTGTATATCACGTATATCAACCAGTCACCATTCAGGATCATTTTTACTAGTTATTTATATTTATATTTCTATATTTATTTAGGGTTTTCCGTATGCTGTCCATCCTGTTCCCCCACCATGTGTGCAAACCTGCCGCTGTGTACTAATACACACTTAATGGCTGTCTGTTTCCAGTTCTCAGTGGCCATATGGTTCATTCCCATCTATAAAGTGTGATATAATTCTCTCTTGTCAGCAAACTGTGTCCCTCTAATCTCCATCTCTCCACAGACACTCTTGTCAGTCACACATCCTTCCAGCTTCCACTGAACAATTACATTAGATGCCTAATGCAGTGAGAAATAACAGAGCGCACAGCACTCTCTTTAAGCCCAACCCACCGACTGTTGCCTGGCAACATCACACAGCTCGACTAACTACAGCTCAAGCTATGCTAAAAGCGGAGGTCTTGTTGTTGTGCAGTTGGAAATAAGCATTTCTTAAGCAAGTTTGATCTTTTTAGTTGTGGGTTTCTGAGGCCAGATGGAACACTTAAATGTTGAAGTAAAAGCAATTTTGTGTAGGGAAATAATATTATTTGATTTTAAGTTTTGATGTTAAAATAGTCAGCCTAATAGGGAGACATTCTGTAAGTTATTTCATTACTTTATTCTGTTTCTTTTGTTGCTATTGTAGAAGCTCCTTAACATCACATCAACAATTTTCCCATACACATCTCTAGTAAACTACTTCTCAGACTTCAAGAGGTCTGTCATCAGCTTTTCCTCTTTGATCTGTTTAAAAATTGTCCTACAGTTTGACTTCTAGGATTCATCGCATCATGGAATGTATCTTTTATAAATAGAGCTTCTTGCATTGGCTGGCCCAGTTTTCTCGCACCGTCACTTTGTGAAGATGTCTTCTGAGCGGTGAACTCCTTAATGCCAAGCTCAAATCACGCAGATAGAGCCTCACAAGAGGCGGATGAAAGCCTGGGGTGTTACGCTCTGTGACTAAACTGGGAAGAATCGGCGAGACTTAGGGATGCGTTTGGAGGTTGGATCCCTGTCTATCTTTGTGTCCTGGTTGTTGCATGGCAAGCTTAAGGTTTTCCAAACTGGGGCAGCAAGAAAGTGGGTTAGAGCTTGGCTACTTTTAGAGCCAGCACATTTAGGGGAACTCAGTCGAGGTCTTCTCTCTTTCGCCGGACTCCTTCAAGAGTCCAGTCCTGACCTGCTTTGCATATCAGGACTGTAAATATCTCGATCAGTATCAAGTAATTGATGCCTGACCCATAAAGAGTTATTGTTAATCAATAACATTCAAGTGGTATCCTGTAGATGTGACTATATTATTTTTACTATCTCTGTGAAAGTCCATTAAGGTTGGTCTCCCATGGGAGATCAAATGATCCAAGTTCCCATAATGTATTTATAGCCTCATTATTGGTACTCAGTGCAAATGCAGTATTGCAAATTTACTTTTAAATCTAAATTTAAATGTACTTAATAAATTCTTAAAGTCAACCTTTGTATTGAAGCATTTAAAGTCAAGGCAAATAAACCCGGGCTCAGTGTTATTGTTGTTAGTGACAAAGGTGTTTTTAAAGCCAGAATTATTTCCACTCATTGGTTTCCTCACTGCGTCTCCACAGGCGGATCCTCAGGGACGAGACATCTCAATCCGGCCCTTCCTGGAGCACTGCGAGAACACGCACATGACCATTTGGCTGGGGATTGTCTATGCCTACAAAGGCCTCCTTATGGTGAGTGAGAACATTCTAGAGAGTGTCAACATGATCGCCATCTGCTCCCGCCGACAACGGCATCTGAATATTCTGCCACTTCCTTCTACATTTGGTAAATTATAATATATAATACCTCACTGTCACTGTGTTTAAAATGCATTCACAATATTGGATTCTGAGTCTCTTGTGGTATATCAGGAAATACAAATGCCATGCAAACAGCAGGCACATTTTACTGATATTTTTCTTTCTTTTTTTCTCCACCATTATCTAATGTTCATCACCTATAGACAATATTATGACAGTGTTAATGGACAAAAATTAGAGTTCTTAGATATTTGTTAGGGAGCAGTGTTGTATTTTTCATATTGCAGTTGCCATCATTGTATAAAAAAAAACACTCACTAGGCCTATATCACTATATGAAATCACTATAACACACCTCCGTGTGCATCTTATTGCTTTAATATGTGTCTTTATGTCTTTTATGTTTACACTGAACCAAAGTCTACAACCAAAGCTTACTTTAACAAAAAAATTTCAATCAGGGGCCACAGCAAACTTCCAAGGGGGAGAACAAGATGGCCTAAATGATTTATTTATTTATTATGTCTCATTTAATTAATTCCCTCAACAACTGACATTTTTATTTTATGCCACAGCCTTCCCACAGAATTTTAAAAGTGAGAAACTCAATAAAACTTCCAGGCATTTCCATGCCATTTTTCCAGGCATTTTTTTATAAAAAATATTCATTCTTCTGGTTATGTCAAGCTCTAAAATATTGTATTTTGTAGAATTTATTATTTGTTATTGTTATATATTATTAACATATAATAATAATAACAATAATAGTCATAATAATGATAATAATAATAACAACAACAATAATGATAATCATCATCATCAGGTTGCTATGGGCGTCCTGAGTTCGAATCCCGGCTTAACGACCTTTCCCAATCCTGCCCCCCTCTCTCTCTCCCACTTTGCTTCCTGTCAGCTCTAAAACTGACCTATCGTCTTATCATAATAAAGTCAAAAATGCCAAAATTAAATCTTAAATAATAATAATTAGAAGCGAATACAAAATTCATGCAAATTAATTTACAAAAGTGTAATCCTGAAGAAACTTCTGGAATTTTAAAATGTCATTATTTTATTGAAATATTTGATTATATTGCTACTCCAAATTTCTGTAAGCAACATTTGAAAATGAGCAGATTTGTCATTATAACATAAGTACCAGAAGTAAAATGATGGGCCTTCAAATATTGTGTTTGTGAAAATGGGTGGCCTTGGAGTCAAAAAAAGGTTTAAAACCACTGCTGTAAACTTTAACATTGTTCTTTTGCTGCCTTGCGTGAGCTGGTATTTCCTACTGGAAATGCAAATCTAGCAAGCTCACTGACTGGATTTTGACACATTGTACCCATAGGAGAAGAGTGAGATTGCTCTTTCCAATTAACCTCACTTTAGATTACTGGTAAGGTGCCCCAGGAACCAGAATGCCTCCAGTCAGTTAATTGCCCATAGCACTGACCAATGGTGGCAACATCCTCCAATAAAAACCTGCCCTTCGACTCACTTTGTGCTCTGTAAAAATGATTTGTCCGTTTGTTCTTGCTGCTGTAATAGTGGCAGGTGGTTCGGTTGACTGGCAGGCCATTACCTTGGCTTTTCCTCTGCCCTACTGTAGATGATCCGTGTCAGAGTTCAGCTGTGGGCCATGGAGTATCACTTCCTGTCTCTTGCCTCCCTCGTCTCTCTTCTCATCTGTGAAAGATTTGGTGGAAGGCAGTGTTGGGAAAGAAGTGATCAATGTTTAACTGAAACTATAGTAGTCATCATATTGTAATAGTGTACAAGTGAAAATGCCATCACACTCACGTTCTCGTTCTCAGATATGTGATATTTCAGAACTTCCTCTTGCCATGTTTGAAAACCTGCTGCTAAATCAGCATGGCTTCACTTACAGCCAACATGCTCAAGTAGAACAAGAAAAGAAAGAGAGGGTGAACAAGGAAAAAGAGTGAGACGGGCTGTGATTGGATTAGGATTGAATAGATTTGTGGCGAGTGGGTGCAGAATCAAATCTCGGAGTGTGCGTCATTGAGTTAGCTGAGTCATATTTCTCAGAGTTCACTCTAGTCTCACACAAAGGTGCTTTGATTACTGCTCTGACTTCCTGAGAAAGTTGGACAGGTGTTGTTAGCTGCCTTTTGGGGCATTAGGGTGCTAAATAAGTCAGGCACAGTTCATTCTCACTGGCTTTAAGATTCATCACTGTAAACTGAGGGCTGCACAGAGTGATGAAGGTGAAAATGGTTGTCTATCGAAGATGTCATATAATCTTATTCGGTCTTAGATCTGGTGTAAAAATATATTTGCACGTAACTGTGCACAGCCTAAAAGTTGCAAAATCTTGTTTTAACTGCTCTTATACCTGTAATGATAAGTAATTCTTTGCACTTTTCTCTTTGTCTAGCTGTTTGGATGTTTCTTGGCCTGGGAGACCAGAAACGTGAGCATTCCAGCCCTGAATGACAGCAAGTACATCGGCATGAGTGTGTATAATGTGGGCATCATGTGTATCATCGGGGCAGCGGTGTCCTTCCTGACCCGGGATCAGCCTAATGTGCAGTTCTGCATCGTGGCACTGGTCATCATCTTCTGCAGCACCATCACGCTGTGTCTGGTTTTTTTGCCAAAAGTAAGTACTGCAATGTACGGCCTGATCCAGCCCTATGGGGAAAGAATTGTAGAGGTCAGCGAAAGGCACATTCTGGCATTTGATTTGTGCAAATCCCTAGCAAGTTCACCTGAATATAATTGAGAACAGTGCTTACTTTGCATCCCTTGGAGCTCTCTGGAAATAAACACACTGAAATTTGAAAGACTGCAAAGATTCCACTCTCCCTCTAAACAAATACGTCCTACACAGAATCAATGCCAGGATGTCAACAGTATGTCTTTGTCCTCTCTCTTTTGTTAGTTTATCACAATGCGTACAAACCCGGATGCTGCCACACAGAACCGGAGGTTAAAGTTCACCCAGAACCAGAAGAAGGAAGATTCCAAGACGTCCACCTCAGTAACCAGTGTTAACCAGGCCAACACTTCCCGTCTGGATGGATTACAGTCAGACAACCACCGCCTCCGAATGAGAATTACAGAGGTGATTGAAGTCAATCATAAATTACAAAATTATTAAATTCTTAGAATGACAATCTACTTCAAACATTAACTAAAATGATGCTAAAAATTACTAATACACCACCATGCAGATTAAAGGGGATTTATAATTTTATAATATTATTTTATTCCCTCTAAATTATATATTAATGCTGTGAAGAAAAATAACTGATACAGGTAAACAAAAATATATTCAGCAAATCAAAATTTGTATATTAGATTAAGTATATAAACTATATTTATATAAATATAAATTAAGACAAATATATTATTATATCAAGACTATTAAATATTTCTTGGGGGAGCAAAATTTTGCATTTTTGTTTTGATTTGTGATATCAATTAATGTTTTTCTACTTAAGGTATTTTAGAGTAATGAAACATAACTGTATGTTTTACATTTTTTGCATTTCAAAAGTGTGAATTTTTTTTTTCATGAACCAGGAATTAAATGGTTAAATAAAGATTTTTTGATTTTGCGTTACAGCTGGATAAGGAACTGGAAGAGGTGACCATGCAACTCCAGGACACTCCAGAAAAGACTCCATACATTAAACAAAACCACTACCAAGATGTCAACAATATTCTGAGCATACGCAGCTTCACTGATGGCAAAGGTAAGAAAAGTGGATATCAAACCTCGTGTTCCTCACCTGTCGATCACACACAGCTGTCAGTCTGTGACTCATTTCAGTATGTGACACTCTTTTCCTCTGTTACTGTCACCCAGAGAAAAAGAACAATTTATTGGAGTGTTATACATTAGTCACCCCAAAACATGTCAAGCTGAAGTGTCATATAAGTTGCAAGTTCTGACTTTGAAGTTCTGTTTTCAGCTGAATCCACCACTGACATCTTGATGGAAAGGCAGCTTTCTGAACATCATGCCTTTGTTTTCAGATGGAGAGAAATCTCTGAAGAACCACTTAGAGCAGAAACCCCAGACTCAGTGGGGATCCATGGATCCTTCTAGGATAAGCAGAGGTCCACTAGAAGACATCAACTCACCAGAACAGTAAGTTTACACATCGGCATGCATAGTGTGCCGAAAACCTGTTTGAACACCTAAAAATCTATGAATTAAAGGGGTCATATGACGTTGCTAAAAATAACATTATTTTGTGTATTTGGTGTAATGAAATGTGTTTATGCGGTTTAAGGTTCAAAAAACACATTATTTTCCACATACTGTACATTACTGTTTCTCCTCTATGCCTCGCCTTTCTGAAACGCGTCTTTGATTTCACCAAATCAGGTTCGAGCGAACGCACACAACCTGATTAATATTCATGAATCCAGTAGCTCATTAATCCTTAGTGCGTTTTATATTGTTCTTATTAGTAGAATTCGTATCATTATTATCTTATCAGTATTTTTGTTGGTTGTTTCCCGATTTTTTTTTTGTACAGAAACTCTGAATGACCAAAAAAGCACTACCACCAGTCCGAATTTCAGTTAAAATGACTAATATGCATTCATACATGGTTATCAAATGGCGATTCAATTGCCAAGGTGTCCGTAGAGGGTTGTTTATGCACCAAGAGCTTGTAACACTCCAAAGAGAAAGGAAAAATTGAAATCACATCATATGACCCCTTTAAAAAAAAAATCAGGCCAAGTGTACGTTATTAAGATATTTAGAACCACAAGCACAATTTCCAAACATACATTTTGACAAAATATTTGCTAGTTTCTAAATTATAAAACATTAGACATTCAGTCATTCATTCATTCATTCATTCAATGAAATCAAAATTACATTTTAGAGTCTATCTTGAGTAAACTAAAAAATGTACTAGCCAATGGCGATTCAATTGCCAAGGTGTCCGTAGAGGGTTGTTTATGCACCAAGAGCTTGTAACACTCCAAAGAGAAAGGAAAAATTGAAATCACATCATATGACCCCTTTAAAAAAAAAATCAGGCCAAGTGTACGTTATTAAGATATTTAGAACCACAAGCACAATTTCCAAACATAAATTTTGACAAAATATTTGCTAGTTTCTAAATTATAAAACATTAGACATTCAGTCATTCATTCATTCATTCATTCAATGAAATCAAAATTACATTTTAGAGTCTATCTTGTTTAAAGGGATAGTTCACCCAAAAATGAAAATCACCCCATGATTTACTCACCCTCAAGCCATCCTAGGTGTATATGATTTTCTTCTTTCAGACGAATACAATCAGAGTTATATTAAAAAATGTTCTGGCTCTTCCAAGCTTTATAATGGCAGTGAATGAGGGTTGAGATTTTGAAGCCCAAAAAAGTGCATACATCCATCATAAAAAGTACTCCACAAAGCAATGCATTTGTTTAAGAAAAATATCCATATTAAAACTTCATAAACCATAATCTCTAGCTTCTGCTTACTGTCGTACATGCGTTCACAGCGGATGACGTAGGATGTAGGCATAGCGTAAACTCCGGTGAGAATATGCTAGTCTTGCGAAAACCAAGTTTTGTTTACAGTGAAGGAAAACCAGTTTCCTCTTGGGTTTATATCGAAAATCTCTGACATTTTTCTTTATAAATCCTCGTTTTGTACTAATTTGTGACCGGTGTTTTGTTTTGCTCTCTCCTCTGCGCTTCCGCGTTCGTCACTCACCCGAGCTTACGCTACGCCTACGTCATACATCATCCACTGAAATGCCACTCGTGTACTATGAGCTACTTAAAAACAGGGGAAATGCATTAACACAGGGGGAAAAAAGTTATTTCGTGGTTCTTTCTTTCAGGGTCTTGATTGTCCAAATAGGACAGAGGAAAAAAGAGAGAGAAGAGGGGGTGAGGGGGAGCTGTGGTTACATAACATGTGATTTCGAGTGAGAGCGGAAGGCACTGGACCCTGAAAATAGACAGGAGAGTAGAATTAGAGGACTACAGGCCATCCCAGCACATGAATGTTTGATTGTAAAGAGAAGCGATTCTGCAGTGTGTCACTGTTCCTCAAACACACACACACACTTACCCCAGTAGCTGATGGTCCCTTGACCCTGCTAAATAACACCATCTCTGCTATGGGAATATGCAATGAGTAATTTATTGAGCCTGTTCTCTATGTCTACAGTAAAGGATAAACAAATACATTTTTAGTGTAATGACATCCACATTTTTATTTTTTGTTTTTGCAAGTGAACCTGCAACATCTGACTAATCAATGTTAATTATTTCTAAACACAGAAGACAGTTTCCTTAATTGATGTATGAAATTAATATTTAATTGAAAGTAATAACTCAAAGAGACTCCAATCGTAAAACCAATCGTGAGAGGTGTGGTGTGTGCACTTTATATAACTGCCATTTGGCTTTTGTAATTGATTTAAAAGGCTCCGACCTCTTGGGGTGCACTTTGAATCTGACACAAGACAGGAATGAAATGGACTTTACTTCAGCTGATCCACACAGTCAGGTACATACTGTATCACAAGAACAAGCACAGTCCATAACCCTTCACTAGCGACTATTTTTAACATTGATAATAATAATAAAAAATCCTTTGAGCACTAAATCAGCATATTAGAATGATTTCTGAAGGATCATGTGACACTGAAGACTGGAGAAAAACATTAAAAAATCCTACCAACCCCAAACTTTTGAGCAGTAGTGTAGGTCCAGATGGTGTAGTTAAAAAAGAGACTAAAGAGGTCATGGTAACCAGCTAAACCTTGAACCCATAATTGAGAGTATGTGGCAAAGTCACTGCTGGCTTAAATGTGCTATGTGACTATGTGATATAATTATAAATGAACTTCTGTTACATGCATGCAAGAGTGTCCCCACTGTTAAGCACCCAATCACAAAAGAGCATTACAGAAAATGAGGAATTTTGTATAATAACCATTTGTGGTTTGTGTTCGCAGCATACAGCGCAGGCTGTCCCTGCAGCTGCCGATCCTGCATCACGCCTATCTGCCCTCCATAGGAGGGGTGGACGCGAGCTGCAGCAGTCCCACGAGCAGCCCAGCCTCCAGCCCGCACCACAGACACATGCCCCCCTCCTACAGGGTGATGGTGTCCGGCCTGTGAGGCCCGCCGCCTGCCCTGCACTCCGAAGAAGCGATCAGCTTTTTTATTTTAAGACAGACTGAGCAATATCAGCGGTTAAACAGAAGCGTGTGAGCAACCCAGGGGGGTCCAACTCTTCATGCATTCGTGACCCCCCCTCCCACCATCCATGGCCACATTAGAGCAGAACTGATCTTTCAGGCTAGGAGGGAGGTGACCGGATGTCCTCACATGGCAACCCAACCCAGACTCCCATCCTCTCGGTCCCGTCACCTCCCGTTCCTAACTCGATGGACTCAACGCCCCCCACCCCCCTAAACAGCAGTGCGGCTCAACGGAGGACAGGAGCTGTAGCCTTGCCTGGTAAAAAAAAGAGACGCTTCCGCCGGCAGCCTTTCCACGTTATCCGTGCACATCGGTTCTGCTGGAACTTGCGGGAAATGGGCAGCGTATGTGACCGAGGACTCCACCTCTTTATTCACAACGTCAACAGCCATGTAAATACCATATTCGAACATCAAAGTGAGCTTTGAATATGCTGTGAAATGAATTATTCTGATGAGGCCTGGTGCTCGGAGAACTTTACAAACAGCCGACGAACCAGGAAGAGACACGTACGCCGTTGCAACCGGTATGAATTTGTTGTATTGCTTCAGTGTCCCAATGGTGTGAAAAAATGGTTAATGGTAAATAAGACTATTAGCATCTCAAATTTTTGCTAAAGACAACTAGGAAGTGTTTCAGGGTAACGCGGGCCAACTGTTCTCACCTGGATAGACGTGTACCGCACATTGATTTTCTTCAAAAAACAGCTAGCATCATGCAGGCCTATCCTGGTATCAGAGTATCAAAAGTACTACTTCGATTTATCGCAAGTAATGTCACATTAGAGGTTGCACATGTGCGACCTCAAAGAGCCACAGGTCCAGCCGAGAGGGACGTAAGAGACGAAACCGGCGATTTTAGAGGGTCAGTCTTCCATTACAGCCGAGCGAGTTAATCCTGCATATCGGGACTGAAACACACAGATGCAGCCCTATGCTTGGGATGTACAATAGCCGTCACGTGACCGGCTGTTACAGAACAAGAAGACTCACAAATTGCGATAATAACAGGGAAGTGGTACGCCATGACTAAAACCAAAATATCCTCACAGAAAGCTGTGAGGTTACACAAAAGAAGCGGTCCACACAGCAAGACAGAAGAACGATCTTGTATTAAACAGTGGGACTGAAAAATTAGCACAAGTGTAATTAACTTAATAAGAGCAAGTCATGTATGAACAAAGCCTCGTTTTGACTTTCCGGTGCAGTCTCTCAGTTTACCCGCCCTCTGTTTATTTCTTGTTTTTTTCTTTTTTCTTTTGGTTGATTAAAAACCCAACATGTGTGAATCCTCTACGGCTGTAGCTTGGGCTAAAAGGGCTCGGGTGGAGTGTGCGTGTATTTGCCCGTTCCAGGGGAGAAATGGCAGAAAGGTCCGCCCCAGTATCAGAGTGACATTGTGAAATACATCACCTAGCTCTTAGCAACAATGAAATTACCTCATAGTTGCTATAGAAATGTTACTGTGTGCAGTGAACTTTGCACAATGACTTGCAGAGATAGGGAGCATCAGCTAGAGCTGGTGTCATGCTACTTTTCTAAATCTGGAAATGTACTCAAAATATGAATTATCGGAAATAAGCTACGTATCATCCATATCAAAGGCAAGAATTAGTTTCAGCTGATATCTCACCGTCGGTGTCTTGGTTTTAGTTTCTGTCAGATTTGTTACTGTAACGTGTGTCTTACTGGAGCCTGATGGACCATATTGTGTCAACCGGGTGATAAAAACAGTGACAGCACATATGATCCATATGAAGCCAATGCATCGAGAATTTCTTGTGAACTTGTGACTTCCTTCTGTATAGCTGTTATCTAGTGATAACGTGACATTCATGGGTATTTATTGTCTCATTTGGGAAAGCAGAAGGAGATTGAAACACAACAGAGGTGCGTTTGCTAACAGCAGTTGTCATAGTACCTCACGCTCACTAATGAGTCACGATGACAAAGACCTTTAAATACAAGACCACAAACAGATACGCAAAAATCCCAAAACGCCACGGGAGCTTGTCTTAGTATGACGGCCACGACCTAGACTGACGTTTCTAATGCACGATGAGTTTTTCAGTACACGGAGGCGATTGTCTACATTTTGACTTGACTTTTGCAGCTTATGACTATGACTATGAATTTTCATTCTGACTATAATCAGCTCTTATTTCCAAGTTCATTTCAACGTTGTTTATTCTTCAATGTCTTTATGATATGTTGTTTGGCACATTCAGCAGTCAGTATCCCACAATATGAAACATCTTTGGCACATGTAAACACTAACATCTAATGTCCAATATTAGAGAAAAAACACATCAGAAAATGATGTACATTGGACATTACAAATCAAGGTATCGAATTTATTTGCATACTAACTTTATTTGTTAATTGTTTCTCATTGCCCTTTAACCTCCTGTTAAAATTTGTTACGGTAATAACCTACAATAATGTTCATTAATATTTCATTAACAGATTAATTCATTCTCATTGAAAAAAATGTGTATATGTACTGTCATTAACTGATGATCTGTTATAAAAAATATATATTAAAATGTATATTTTTATGGAGAGATAGAGGGTAATAAGCAACAATGAAAATGAAGTGTTAACAATTCAGCTCAGAGAATCAGAAGTAAAAGGGCTAGCTCACATTTACATATTGTATTTAATTTAAAAACCTTACATACAGTATATGGCATATAGTTACAGTATACTCTCAATACAACCTTTTAAAATTAATTAAATAAATGCATAATTTCATACTTAAACTTAATGTCATAAAATAGGCAGATACTGAAATCCACTGGTCCTATTTTATCTTCAGGCTGCTGGTTACTGAGGTTTTAAACTTCCAGCCATAAATAGGAACTTTAGTATTCAAATCAAAAATAATAATCATCCAAAGGAGCAACTCAAATATCTATTTTAAATAAATGTCTTTTAGACTGAGTTGGAGTGAATGGGGTGTTTACAAGTTATCTGCTCAAGGAGAGGGCATGATTCATTACTCTACTTTTAAATCATAATGATGACCATAATATTAATTAGTCCAGGCTACAGAAGCCTGATGAAATGTAATTATTAACAAGAGATTATCAAGAGATTATAAAAATTGTATTCAGAGTAATCATACAGTAAAGTATGTATACATAATGTATGAGATTTATTAAAAAATAATTTATTTTTTAATCTTTCATGCATGGTATCCTATGCATACTTTATAGATATAATTTTGCAAATAATTTTACTCAATCATTTCTGACAAATGCACAACATAATAATTATAAAAGTGGCAATAATAAGCTCATTCTAACTGTATAGATAAGTATATTTACAGTATGTTCTTAATGGTGCATTAAGCTGGAAAGAAGGATCATATCCTAAATATGTTTTACACTACCTGTAATTTTGGTGTATAGCTATGACACTAATGTTGACATTGCACAGGAATTCATCAGTCATGGGGATCATGCTTCTCAGTACAATGCTAACTACTGTCTTACACGTTGAAGTGTACTAAAAACAAACATAAAGACATTCAGAGTGTACCATGCACCACAAACTGTTCTTTTAAAAATGGAAAGGTAAACACTGGTCCGTCTACACAGTATGTATTCATGTCATTACCGTTATGGGAAAAGTGAATCTGACGTAGTCTCATTTTAAGGAAATCACTAGAAAAACACAAAAACTGAATAAAGACCAAGGTAGTGCTTTATATGATTTATATTTGGACATGTTCTATACTGTGGATTCAAATCACTGTGTGTGTGCATGTGTTTGTGAATCAAGCGAAACACAAGGTTAACCCGCTAACACGTTGCTTTTGAAAATGGATCATGGTCAGTGGAATGCACATCTGGTTGTTTAGGACCGTCTTGGCAATAACCTTGGAAATGAAGTCAAGAGCTGATTTGTTGGACATTTAAATCTGTGATGTTAACTACAAAACTGAAAATGATCTAAATGTTGTGTTCTTCTAAAGCAAGAAAACACTCATTTGTGCAAAGAGATTCAGGAATTCAGTCTACAAGATTCGAGAAAATTGTTGGACTGGACTCCATGCGTATTCTGGTGTGAACTGGTCTATCTTTGCATCATGTAACAAACAATAGCAAGGCCTTGTCATCGCCCCAGGAGAATGAACAACCACTTCTAATGTATATAATGTAAACAACTTATTTTTTTCTGTAGAGGTATAATACAATGATAGTGGGGGATGTTACAAATGATGTTAAAAAGACAGAATGTTAGCAGTGAGCGTGTATGTCTGTTTGCCACTGTGTGAAAACGTGCTGTCTACAAGTTTACACATCGCTATACAAACTATTTATTCTGTGCTGGAAGACTTATCGCTCTTTTTTTTGTTTTGGTCTTTTTGCTTTATTTTAATTTTTAATTTGTCATCTCTTTTGAGTTCACAAAACTCATCACTGCCCATCAAAAACAAAAAAGAGGAACTCCACAACTATGTTGTTTTGTTTTTCTATACAGTGCTTTTTGGAAGTGTACACTTGTGTGCTCCACTGCTGTACCATCCCGTGTGTTTGCACTGGCACACACACAGACACACAGGAGCTCTTGAACAAATCAAAGTGGATGTGTTCATTTCATATTTCTTGTACCCTTAAACTGCATGGAAATCATAACATTTTTAATAAATTGCAAAAAATGTTTTATTAATAAAATTATTAAAATGATTCTGTTCATTATTGATCAAGCACATCATTTGGAAATTAACACGAAATTTACTGACCTCCTTAAAGTCACACACAAATTAATTATTTACTCACCTTCATGTGGATCCAAACCTGTATGATGTTCTTCAGTTCACTTTATGAATGTGTATGGAAAAAGAAAAGCATTTAGATTCCTTCATTTTGTATATTAAAATGTTTTATGTAAAAAAACAAACAGTATAATAAAAATAATTTATCTCAAAGTAGCAATATCGCCATATTTATTTTTTTGAGGAATAATGCAATTTTCACAACTCACAACTTTAAATGGTTCTATGAGTTTTTGTTTACTGAAAGTGTTTTCGTAAAGATGTTTCACCAGCTAAACTTTTAGCAAAGAACAGTCCAATTCATAACATGCTTCAATCGCTAGCTTCGTTTGCAATCCTGTCAAAAACTAAATATGGCGCTATTGAGTTGAAGGTAGGCTATTTTATAATTTTACCTATAATTATCTTACAGCTTCCGCTAAGTAAAAGTAGTCCATTAGTATTCACTGATGTTCACGGCAATCAATAAAGACGCAAGATGGCGCCGGTTGTGCTTGAATAAAACGTGAAAATGCATTCCGCGATGTGAAACGAGTAAAAGTAAAAGTAGCGCCGGTTTTGATTACCCGGATTTATATGAGACAGCTGGATGCCACGCGATCGACTAACGTTAATCAGAATCAAGTAATCCACAGCGATCCAGATTTAGAACGACATGAGAGGTGAGTAAATGATCTAAAACTTGAGTGAGCTTTCTCGTTAATTCGCTACACTGCAATGTGTTGATCTCTCTCACAAACTTTTACACAACCATAAAACATAACAGAATGGCAAGGCGGATGAATCTGTAACGAGCGCTTCTGTACCTTGAGTATAATGAATTATTGAGAGTGTAGGGACTTGATGCCAAACTGGATGCTAGAGGATGAAGCCCTCATGTCACAGTCAGCTTTCCCATTCCATCAAGTGCTCAAATATTTAACATGTCGGTACTAGACAGGACACAGAAGACCTTTTCACTTTTCACAACAGCACAACACAGAAGGGGTCAGATGGTGTTCTCAAATAGCACACAAGGAACCAGCTTACCTCAACAGAACAGATTAAAGAGATAGTTCACCCAAAAATTAAAATTCTGTCATTAATTACTCATGTTGTTCATCTTTGGAACACAAATTAAGAAATTTTGATGAAATCCAGAGCTTTCTGACCCTGCATATACAGCAAGGGAACTACAACGTTCAAGGCCCAGAAAGGTAGTAAGGACATTGTTGAAATAGTCCATGTGACATCAGTTGTTCAACCTCAGTTTTATGAAGCTACGGGAATATTTTTTGTGTGCAAAGAAAACAAAAATAATGACTTTATTCAACAATTTCTTCTCCTACTGTACATGTCACTGTCCACCGCCATTACTACATTTCTGTGCCTTGACCTGTTGTAGTTTCCTTGCTGTCTATGGAGGGTCAGAAAGCTCACAGGGTCAGGAGGGTCAGATTTCATCAAAAAATATCTCAATTTATGTTCCGAAGATAAACAAAGGTCTTGTGGGTTTGGAACAATGTGAGGGCGAGTCTTCTTTCTTCTTCTTTCTTACGCTTTAAACGTAAGAAATGTTAAAGTTTACCACACCATAATTTTGACTAGATGTTAAACAAGACTTGATATTGGGAAGTCTGGCCTGGCTTGCAGTCCTTGTTACAAGGTGTTCATGTCTGATTTTATGAACCTGTTAATGTGTGTAGCTGAAGTAACAAAATCTGTTCATTGGAAATACTTACATGGTGTCCCTTTCTAGAATTCTTATAAATATAATAGGAAATTTACAGGGGTTACCATTATGACAGGTTGTCAATTTGCCTATAATCTAGCAAAAACCAGGTTAGAAAGTGATTGCATTACACCATGTTAACAATGTCTTGCAGCAATACTTCCAAAACAGTGAGTATTTTTATCATTTTAGCAGCGGTGTGGTGTCTTGCCAAGTCTAAATTATTTTCTGTGGTAATCGAAAGCATGTCACAGATGCTGTCGATACAACTTAAGTTGAATTGGATCCAGAAAACATTCCTTTAATGTCTCACAAGGATGAATGTCATCGGTTTCAATAAAGGAAGCACTCAATAAAAAGGAGCACTTTTCCTAAATGAAACACACTAATTCTCCAGTGAATGACTCACGCCTGGTGAGTCTATGGCCCTCACGGCTCATTGTACATCTTATCCGAATGCTCATCTGTCCTTCAGGCACTGGAAACGAGAGGATGTGAGCCGGATTTTCTATTCTCTTACTGTCACTTACGGCTGTAGGTTATTACAAGAGGATTTGGCGTTCATGGGATGTGGGGTGCTTTAAAACAGCCAATAAAAGAATTATAGTTAGCTTGAGATAAATCACTACTGTGACATCCCATTACTACAAAAGAGCCATTTATTACAATACAAAGCAATATGTTTTTTTTATACATCATAAATAGTACATTAGTTCGTGTTTACAGGTCATAAGTAATAGTGCTGAAATTCGAAGAAGAGAAGCTCAGTTAAGGAAATTAGAAAACTGCTCCCAGAATCCCCCATGAAAAACGCTGCACATTTTGCCACACTGGCCAGCTGAAGCCTTCACAGCAGTTAATTCGTACTGAATATCAGCTGGACGCACTGCAGATGATCACCAGAGGCGGCATGAAGTCATAGGGCTGATATTTTGATGTTGAAGATTTTGACGACATGGTCGGCACCAGCGCTGGCTAGCTGAACCCAAGCTTGCTCTTCGTTCCCACCATGGCCTGCCCGACCCGGCCTCGGCCTCCAGCGCAGCCTCTTCACCGTCAGAGTGTGACTCTGACTGTGATGGGTGGTTAAGGAAAGCCACAAGCACAACGTTGATTCAAGGCAACACAAATCTCCCCTCTCACACTGTCTGGATGCCTCTGCCGCCCCGTTTCACTTCAACTCTGCCTGTCCAAATACTTCCAGGGGTGAATGTATACACTTGCCAATTTCAAAAGTAATACAGGCAGACGAATAAACACATGAATCAATCTTGCTTTTCAGAACTCACTGCAATACATGGTCAATTTTTACTTCTTGTACTTCTAAGGTGAGTGACTTCTGGGTAAGAGATACGTTTAAGTGCCTACACAGATGGTTTATCAATTACACCTACAGAAGGAGAGAGTTTAGCCAGTCGGGACTCAATCCACTGTGGGGGAGAGCGAGATAGCTAGCGAGAGGGCTCGGTGCGAACAGAATGCACAACACGGCCTGGCCTCTCTCTGACACCTCATTCTCTCTCTTCACGGATCAATGCGAAACCTGCCCACGGGAGTCCCCGTATCAACCTGAAGTTTCTCCCGAGCAGCGTGGGCCAGCTCACTGCTAAGAGGAAGACTGTGAAACTCTGAGATTATTTATAGGGGCTTATGAGGCATTTTAACAGTTCTTAATTATTTTTGACTAAACAGCTTTGAAGAATCTGCTTGCTTCTGTCAAATTTTCTGTGCTGACTTAAAATCTAATTACAGGTGTGCTGTACTTGTTTGTAGCGTTGCACGCTACAATTTGGCCATTTTTTTGTGATTGCATATCATTAAAATAAAATTACATATAAAATAAAACATTTAATTACTATTACTTTTATTCGATTTATGATTATTATTATCTTTGAATAAAAATATAAAACAAGAAAAAAAATACTATTCCAATAATTCAAAAAATTTAAATGATAATGTATTTGGGAGTGAAAAGAGGTTTTGCTTTTGGATTAGTCTTATTTTGAGAAGCAGAGCAAATTATGCTTTAAAAAGAGATTTACGAATAATTTTTTTCTTCCAATATTCACAAACATATTAAAGCAAAACATCAATTTTGATTTCACGAGTTCTTAGTTTTAGTTATGTGGATGTAGATTCTGTGCAGGCCTACCAATCACACTTCTGAGCTAGAGTAGAATGATGTTTTCAAACTCACTATTTCAGGATTATTAAAGAGTGGAGAGAAGCATATGAGTGGGGAAAAAGGATACCAAGCATCAGTTTCTCCACATCTGCTCCAGTCTGCTCCAGAAAACAAATCCTCTGATGGCCTCCATTTATACAGCACAATTGTCCCATTCTCTAGACCTACAGCCAGCAAATAACTACACAAATACAAGTATAATTCAATATTTGTCTCAGACACATCACTTTAATTCTAATGATGGTGTCACAAGATCACCGGTAACAGAATAACGTTACCTCTTGTCTGAACAGAGATATGGGCAGATAGACACAGCAGTAGCTGAATCTCCGACATCCAGAACAGAGGAGCAGGGGGTCACGCTTTCACCCTCACATTCACCGACACGGACTCCAGAGCCACAATGACCCCAGATGATTACCTACAAAAACACAACAAGGTCAGATGTCAAAGCTCAGACCGCAGGAAAGAGTTGGACTTAAAAATGCTGCATGCAATCCTTTTTCATCATTAAAAATGTTTTACACGAATTATCAGTATCAGTTGCTCAACAGCAGCGGTCGCATCATGGGGATAGACGCGTTGAAATCCCATGACCAGCTAAATGCTACTTTCTTTATTTTTGCGTTGCCCCAGTTATTTTAATTTTTTAGCTTTCTACAATGAGTATCGATAACTGAAAACTTTAATATGCTGCTGCGTTCACACCACTATGTGGCCATCCAAATGACTGTCATGCCAACCAGTCCAACAACATTTGCTAAATGCATGTTAAACTGGACCTACCTTCTTGTCTCGACTTGATGTCACAAAGTACTTGCTGTCAGAGCTCCAGTCACATGACCAAATAATACGTGCGTGAACCGCTGTGTCCTTACTAGTGTTTGCGTAGAGAGAAAAGCTTGCCTCTGGGGAAGAAAAAAAAAATTTGTAAAACATAAAAATACAAGACATCATATTCACAACTGTATTTAGCTTAAAGAGAGTTCACCCGAAAAGGAAAATTCTTTCATTAATTACTCCCCCTCATGTCGTTCCAAACCCATAAGACCTTCGTTCATCTTCAGAACACAAATTAAGATATTTTTACTTGAATCCGAGAGCTTTCTTACCCTGCATAGACGGCATCGGAACTACCACAGAAATCATTGAATGAAGACGTTATTTTTGTTTTCTTGGCGCACAAAACATATTCTCGTAGCTTCTTAACATTACGGTTGAACCACTGATGTCACATGGACTTTTTTAACAGTGTCTTTACTACCTTTCTGGGCCTTGAATGTGTCAGTTCCGTTGCTGTTTATGCAGGGTCAGAAAGCTCTCGGATTTAATTAAAAATATCTTCATTTGTGTTCTGAAGATGAACGAAGGTCTTATGGGTTTGGAACGACATGAGGGCGAGTAATTAATGACAGAATTCTCATTTTTGGATGAAATATCCCTTTAATTTATTACTAAATTCAATTTTAGTCCATTGAGATATTCTGCTCAAATAAAAGTGTAATACAGCCAGTCTGTTTTCTTTCACACCGTTGTTTGTGCTACAACTAAATTTGTAAGCAAACAAAGCGAGTTGACATTCTCTTAATTTATGCTTATGTGAAAGATCAGTAATTCTAATGAAATAGACAATAATCCTGATTATTATTCATGATTATATTTTTGTCCAAAATAATAGTGATTAACCGTTTAACCATTATCGTGCAACCCTACCTCAATGTTTTTTTGTAATTTCTCTGGACTGAGTTTGTGGCCACCCACAGTCCAGCTATCGAGGTCAATGCACCCTGGTGACGCCACCTTGACCAGTAACCCTCTCCATCCGCATGCCCCAAACAAACCAGCACACGCGCTTCTGCTAATTAAAGCTTAAGCAACCACGGCTGGCCAGCCACAGACTGGAGAGTCTTAACTCATTAACCAGAAACACAAAAGAGAGGGAGTCCGACAAATGGAGAGAGGGCGGCAGGGGAGGCAACTTGTCTTTGTGATAGAGATTTCTCCACACACGACACCGTTCGACCACCATGCTGGGCTGTTCTCTGATCAGCTGTGACACTGACTAACCTCTCCACATCTGCGGCATACAGGCTGTGATTAATACCAGCCTCAACGAGAACGGACTGCAGCGTGCCTTAGCCCTCAGAAGCCGACAATACCTCGGACACGTCAGAAAATAGAGAAAGAAAAACAGACGCTCCTGTGGTTACCTTGTGTCAACAGTGATTTAGCTGTGTATGCTCAGAATACACATTAATACTGCATGGCCATTGGGAGGCGCTAGCTTACTCTTGCCAAATGCCAGGAAAATCTTACAGTGGGCGAACATCAGCAGTCCACAAACTTATATTGTTGACAAAGAGAAATGGAGGAAGGTAAAAGCTGTCTTTGAGTAAAGAGGTCTATAAACCCTGGAGGAAGCTGTTAGCTTTCGCATTCATCTTATAGGATGTTACTTCTCAGGTGGGTTGGTTTACGTAGAGTTGTACGATTAATCAAAATACAAACAAAACTGCAATATGATTCACAGTTTTCAGTGTCTCTGAGCGGGTCAGCTCGGTTTGCGCAAACTCATGTATGCATACAATGTGCATTTGGGAATGCAATATGCGCCAACCACCTTAACCATCTTCTTTTTTGTATATATTAAGACGACCGCGTTTTTTCAGATGTATTTCCAAGAAAAAAATATCGTCTTATATTCGGGACAATACGGTATTTTGGGCATTTTTTTTACTTTATTAGTATAGGGCAGTGTAGAAGTGACAGGAAGTGAAGTGGGAGACAGAGAGAGGGGGGCAGGATCAGGAAAGGTCCTCAAGCTGGGATTCGAACTCGAGACACCTTAGCGCAACGACGCTAAAGGCTATCAGTGCCAACCCCTTCCAAATTTTTTATTGAGAAATCGGATGTTGTCAACAAAAGAGAAGCTGTAAGGGCTCCCTGAAGTTTTCACTAATTTAAAAGCTTGATGATTTAACATTTTTGAAAATGAGGAAATTAAGACTGCTATAATTATTAGAATTGTAATTGTACAGTTGTACTTTAAAATAAAATTATTATTGTTAGGTTTATTTTTTAATTTTTTTTACAATGAAATAGTACAATAGTAATATTTTAGTTTTATATTTTTATCAATAATTATTATCATTATTATTATTTTGTAGTCATATTGACAAATTATGCCAAATTGAGTGTTTTTTCAAACAAGCACAGCAAAAGTGGAGCTTTTTTAAATCTTATTATTATTAATATTATATTTTCTTAAATACTCATTTTTACTTTACAGTAAAATATTACAATGGTTATATATATATATATATATATATATATATATATATATATATTGTGTGTGTGTTC
>NW_015659919.1:667750-690429 GCF_001515625.1 Sinocyclocheilus rhinocerous | reverse complement strand
TATATTAATATTATATATATAATTATATTAATATTCTGATTTAGCAATAATATATATATATTTTTTTGTCAAAATACACTCCTCAACTTGACCGCTGAGGGAACTAAGATGAGGTATAAAATAAGGTAAGAGGGGAGGGGTGCTCACCTGTATCTGAGTCAGGGTTCCCTCGTCTCCATAAGGACCAGGTGCGATCTCGAGAAACGGCGAGCAGAAGGCATCCATTCGGAGAGAACGCCATCTGAGTGACGGTCAAGCTGTGGCTGGGCAGTGACTGAAGCTGTTTCCAGGAAGTTGTGCTCCACAGAAGAATGGCAGCATGTTCTGGTTTAGAGGCCTGTGACACAAGACACATGTAAATCATGTAGATCTTCTTTTACACCAACATCCAAAAGCAAGATGTTTGTCCTCTTTCTCTGAACCTCAACCGCAGAGCTCTCCTCCTACATACAGCGTTTGCAGCTCAGCCAGCAGTGGATAAACCTCACGTCCACAGCAAAGTCATCTGAGCCTGCAGGACCCCAGCAGCATGTCCGCTCGAGCGTGAACAATGGCAGGTGACACGCAGAATGTGCTTTCATTCAGAAGGGCTTTGTGCGTGATCAGCGTGGGTTTGGCAGAACCAAGGGGGCCAGACCGGGACACAAACCAATGATCTCCCTTCAACTGTCTCAGAATGTGTGTCATGCCGGCCGGAGCGCACGTAGGGCTGCCTACCAACCCTGGTCATGTGAGTTCAATGTGTTTTTAATACGACAGGCGGCTCATTACATCAAAAAGAAGCAAAATTAACTTACACACGGATGTCAGGGTCTAAATTGACATGAGCTTGTTAAAATGGCAAATGACTAAATATTCATAACCACTTAAGGATCGGTGCAGCTTCACGCATGCATGCTTTTCTGTGTCCTGTTATTACAGTCCACGGCTACATTTGTGTGACACTAATGACCATCTGGTCACCCATGTGATTGTACCTTACATGCCGAGGCCACCACCGTCCTCTCCGAATCCGACGCCAGACAAAACATCTCAAAGCCGTGTCCATACCTGCGGAGAAAGCGACACGGAAAGAGGGTATGTTAATGAGGGCTCTGTCAGTACTTGCTCACAAATAAAGCCTGAGCACCGTGACAGGTTCAGAGAGACGGTCGGGGCGGTGATTCAAACATGACGGATGCTTTGTGTGTCAGGGCTGCCGTGCGTGCTCTCCTGTGCTTATGGGAGTGGAAGAAAGCCGTGCGCTCTGGCAGCCATTAGCAGATCTGCTTAGTAATTTCCAGCGTTGGATGAATAGCTCTGCAAGCCAGGCTGTCAAAGACTTCAGCTGCTTACAGCTGTGTATGTAAATTATTATAGTTCATCCAGTGTCGCCTGTGTATCAAGGAAACTGACTTTGAATTCTTATGAGCAAGTAAAAAAAATGCAAGTCTGTACATTTCAATTGATTGTAAATGCCTTGGTGGGACATGAATATTTAATCGTGAAAAATACTGTTCATGTGTAATAATTTAGCAAAACTTCTTGTGAATAATATGCCTATTTTCCCACCAACCAGTGCAGAATGCCACTAAACATCCAATTCTGTAATATATTGACTACAGTTTCAGCAAATGTCAGAGTCGTATGTCATTTTAGTGCAACATGGGTATTATTGTGTGCTAACAAAAGCTCGGCAAACTTAGGCCAGAAAATACTGAATGCAAGTAAGCAAACACAGGCACAAATGCTTGGCTAATGCAAACACCCCATTGCATTGCTGTGGCAGTAACAATCCTCAGTATGCAAGGGATCAATAGGGACTTCAAATATCTGAACCATTAATCTGGATGCTATTCAGCTATAAACATTTGAACAGTTTAAGAAAATCTGCTGCAAACTGTTGCAGTGTTGTTGTTAACTAAAACTATTAAAAATGTATATATATTTTAATTGAAATAATACAGAATATTTTAAAAAACTTAAGTCGGCACCAATAGCCTTGTGGGCAGCGTGCCGACACATACAGCGGCATTGCGCTATGAGGGTCCTGAGTTCGAATCCCGACTTGAGGAACTTTCCCGCCCCGCCCCCCTCTCTCTCCCACTTCACTTCCTGTCAGCTCTATTCTGTCCTATCATAATAGACAAAAAACACCAAAAAAAAATAAATACAACTTAAAAATGACAAGCACAAAACTAAAATGAACTCTGAAAATATAACAAAAAGGTTATCCAAAATATTAATAAATACTATAATAGTATATAAATTATACTAAATTAACTAAATAATAAAATAAACTGTTGCTCCATGACTTTAAAGATTGATCATAAGAAAAATTACTCTTGGTACAATAAATATTTGTCTAAACTTAAAGTGTCTTTTGTTTGTGTAAAAATGTATTATTATTATTATTTTAATTACCATTGTTTAAAATCACATGCATAAAACAATTGGTATATCAGTGCTACATATTGGTTACTAGACAATTGCTTAAATTGCTACTGGTTGTAGAAAAAAATATTATTGAGATTATTAAGATTTATTTTTGGTGTTTTTTGCCTTTATTTTGATAGGACAATTGGTAGACAGGAAGCAAAATGGGAGCGAGAGGGGGGCCGGATTATAACTCAGGACACCCAAAGCGCAACGGTACTCTATGTCGGTGAACTGCACGTGAGGCTATCAGCGCCGACTTTTATTATTATTATTATCAGTCAGTCTAAAGTTTATTCTAATGCCTACTATAACACCCTTCACAGCAGTGTGTAGAACACTGGTCTGACACATTTCAGAGCGCAATGACACAACATCAAACTTGCATAACCAGAAGCATTAGCATTCACATGCTTGCATACAGTATTTTTGTGTCTTAGTTTGGATGCAGAAGTTAAGAGGAGGAATAAAAAAAGTTATTTAATGAACAATTTTAGGCTTTTCTTGTTTAGTGTCAAAGCATACAGGATGAATGGTTCTTGTCATGAGCTCTAAATAATACCTATTACACTGCATTATTTATGTCACAGAAGCTGGTTAAGCAATAATGTGGTACAGCATTAGTGCCCACTGCACAACAACCAATGAGGGCAGAAGAACACAAATGAGAATTGATGGGAAACTCACAGCTTCTGTACCTCTGGCCAGAGTGTGTTCTGCAAGAGGTCGTCCTCTGTCGGAGGCTCTGGCAATACACACAGATTCACAATATATAAACATAGTTATTATGAGAAATGAGCAGACGCCTATAGCCTGTATTTTTCAATAGGCTCATTTTTTAATTTAGCAACAGATACACAGCCGAGCAATTTACTCAAAGCTGTTTGGAACAACGGCGGCTTTATCTACAATTTTCAATGGCCGTTAGCTTTACGACATGCTGTAAATCTAATTTAGCTCTCTTTGTGCAAGCCTGAAATAATATTGTCTCATTTAGATACACAGACACTTATGCAACACATGCCCCAATTGAAATGGAATGGAGACCAGGCATTTTGTTTAATTCATCCCTGGTTTGCGGTTTTATTTTAATTATTTCCCTCTTTGCCCCTCCAGAGTGGTATTATTCCATTAACAACTCTGTGTCCGCCTCATTGCACTCCCCATCGCCCAGAGTCATCAATATTTTAACTTTGCAATTATATAAGCCTTCTTTCTAATTATGATTCCAGATTAAGGAGCTTTTTCAATCACATTGACAACGTTTGCCACTGTTCGCCTGGAGCAAGAGCGGCATAAACCCCCCTGCTTCAACACTCACCCTCCACCCATCCCCCCCTTATGCTGTAATAACATTTGTCTCCAGTATCTCTGATTCATGCCCCAGATACATTAATAAACCAGAGGAAACAGTCTTTAATAACTGCTTGTCACAAATGAAGGATATCAATGTGTTTTCTAGGAATAACTGAGGAACTTACAGTGTCTACCTGGTGATGGTGAGGTTTTTGACTATTGCCATAAAGTCTGGTGCAAATTATATTTTGTTTCAGCTAAGAACTGTCTACTTGGAGAGAAAGAGCCCATTTGACTGAAATGTAAAAATGACCAACCACAGTTGAGAAAAAAAGCAGGAAAAAAAGAAAATAAAACTATACATAAATACCCGTGAGTTTGAGAGGTTGAAAGTAGGACTCTTTATATTGGTCGGACAGGCTATTGAAATCTTCACTGTCCTGTTGAGAGCTCTGAGATGTGAGGTCACCTGTAAACACATCAGATGCCACAGTAAAGGTTAGCAACTGCCTCACTGCTCTCAGGATGAGCACAATGCAAATTCTCCTGTGGCCAACGAATTCAAAGGGTTCATACCTTGAAACACTGCCTTGTTGGAGAGGCCAAGGGCAGGAGTGCTGGCTCCCTCTGGGAGATCTGCTATATCCTGAACACACAGGAGACAGACACACACTGTAAAACCTCTCTATAGAAACCCTTCTATTATATAATTAACTTTTCAAATTTTGTCTGAAATGCAAAATACTTTATAACAACTTTTTATTGAACTGTTGTATAAAAACAAAATGCTGGTCTAAATATAAGCACGGCTGTGTTTGGCTCCACAAGAGCCAAAGCGCTTAAGTGACATTCGCTTAATTACACGAGATCAACCTGAGTTGAGAATGCCATTTATGTCGTCTCATTTACCATGACCCTCAAGTTACAGAAAATGAAACTCATTTAGCTATATATCTGAGAGCATGTGCATAAACATTAGGATTAAGATAATGGAAAAATGTGAGACTCATCTTGAAATCTCTCGCTGATCCAAGACATTTGATGTAACTAATTAAAGTTTAAAGATGAGATGATTCTAAGTACTTACATTACAGCCCAGTAGTTTCTCCAGAGAGGTGCATGATATGTTAGCAAAGTTCTCCACAAAATTCCTTGGAGCCTTGAACACCCGCAGAACCTTCTCATCAGCACCGGACACGAACTGAAAACGCCCAACCATAGTCAGACACTGCATGTCATAGCCGTGTATCTGCGGCCTTGAGATCTCGTGCCAGGTAATCTGCAAACACAGTAAGCGTTGATCAACTATAAAAGCCTACAGTGTATGATAATTCAAAAATCAAATAGAATATTTGTTTAAACCTCTGAGCATCCATTTCTGGTCCAGGGTGTAAAGAGTCTAGTGGTTTGGTCTGATCCGACAGTAATGATAAACTCTCCCTCAGGGTCCCAGCTCAAGTCCTGCACTGCATTAAAGTGACCCGAAATGACCACACTAGGCCTCCATACTCCCTGTTTAAAACATAAATCTCCATATTCATTTACTCCATTTGGTGTAAATCATAACATACTTGAATTTTGGCCGTTTTTACTAGGTAAAAAGGAATGTTTGCATAAAAAGCTTTGCATTACTGGCGGATGTTGTCAGTTACGTCTGACCTGGTTGCTGTCACAGTGCCAGAGGTGCAGCGCTCCGTGAAAGGCATGAGCCAGAATCATAAAGCCGTCGGGACTCATCTGGCATCCATAGAAACCCAGGGTATTTCCTCCAACTTCCCCAACACGAACCTTAATGAAGAGTCAACAAGAAATAACGGAGAAACAATAAATATTCAAACTATCCATATTATAGTGTACAGCACCACACATCAAGCCTGAAACATTTTTGTAGGACTACCTAGAAGGACACAATGGTGGATTAGTAACCCGTTGAGGGACTCAAACCTCCAATATTTTGGTTACCCACCCTGTGGTGCGTTTCTCATACAACAATGTAATTAGCTGCATAACTACCATAGTATTATATGTTATTGGAGAAATTAACTAGCTATTTACGACTATATCTTGCTTGTTAATGCAAATATCTAACCAGCCAATCGCATGACAGCAACTCAATGCATGTAGGCAAGTTCAAACCGAGCATCAGAATGGGGAGGAAATGTGATTTAATTGACTTTGAATGTGGCATGTTTGTTGGTGCCAGACGGGTTGGTCTGAGTATTTCAGAAACTGCTGATCTACTGAAATTTTCATGCACATCCACCTGTAGTATTTACAGATAATGGTCAGAAAAAGACAAGATATCCAGTGAGCAGTAGTTCTGTGGGCAAAAATGCCTTGTTGATGCCAGAGGTCAGACTGGTTCAAGATGATAGAAAGGCAACAGTAACTCTATAACCTGTCACAACCGAGGTTTGCAAAAGAGCATCTCTGAACACACAACACGTCAAACCTTGAAGCAGATGGGCTACAGCAGCAGAAGATCACACTGGGTGTTGCTCCTAACAGGAAACTGAGGCTAAGATTGAAAAAAGGTTGCTTGGCCTGATATATATTGCTTATTTTGTTTAAGAGCTTGATATATTTAGGTCCACCTGTCATACTAAGAAGAAACTATGTTTCTAACCACAGAGTGAAAGCTGCAGTTCCAACCTCACAACTTCATGAAGCCATTCACAAATGCTCATTAAAACTATGGTTTTGAGAATCACTGAATTGTTGGTGACAAACTTTCTTTTTACCTAACAATACTTTTGGGAAACGCACTCCACATCTTTAAAATCCAGTCCACCACAGTCCCTTAGTATGGTGATATTGTAGACTGTCATCCACTCTGAAATCCTGTCTGAAGTGCTTATAAACTCGTTTTAGGGTTATTTGTTCATTTGATTATACAGAGAGAGAATGACATTATGTTATGGCTGTTATGAGTTAATTGCCTGGGGTGGCTAAAATCCGATCCCAAATAGGACATTTACATGAAAACAAAAACCTAGGGAACACTCTGCGCTCTCCATCATGTTCTTGATGGTGTGCATTTGATAAGCGAGGCCTTCGCTGGTGTCACTGCCCCTGATAAACCGGCTGGACAAACAGGCTGCTAATTAGTAGTCATGAATCCTGAGCAATCCGAGTTGAGAGTCTACAGCTGTGCTCCATCTCCGTTAAGTAACAGTCTGAGGACACCAATTAATCAGGCCGACAAGCGAAAAGCACGATGTATGCAAAGAGGAGACTATTAAATGAGAAATAAATCGTGTTTGCTTCCTTTGGATGCATTAATGTGATGTTGAACGTAATCACACACACATTAAATCAAATATGAGCCTCGGAAAGCTGGGAGACAAAATGGTCACATGAAGAATGAATCAGTGTAAACTCCCCTGACTGGGCTGGGCTATGAATACCAAAGCAATGCAATTGTTTTTCAGCAAACTGTAGCACGGCTTGCCCTCCGTCAGGCCCGTGTCTAACATGCTTAATGCTGCTCGAGTGTCTCACGGTAATGGGGGAAGTGAGTCGTGCTGCGGAGCAAGCGGTAACATTGTATAAAACAAGATAATTAGTCATGATTATGCTATCAGCGATAACCTGCCTCTACTTTTATTTATGGTTGTGTGCAAGCAAATACTGATGCTCCAGCCTCAACATCTGCATTGCCAATACACTCTCAGAGGGTGAAGAAATATTTTTGTAATTTAATCGAATCACACTTTCAGCTGTGAAAAGGAGGTATGAAAATTTCAGTTGACAGCCATCGCAGTGGTGTTTCCTGTTGACCTTGAGCAGGACAAGACATTTCCAGGCAGCCGTGTTAAAAGCAGCAGTGATTCCTCACGTTCAGGAGTCAGGAGTCAGCACGTGTCAGCGCTCAATGATTCAGTCTCTTGTCATGCCCAGTAGAGCATGTCTCAAAGATATTGCCAGATCAGGTGGCTAGCTTAAGCTCTTCATCAAAACAACAATACTAGACGGACAAATCAGCCATCTAACGCTGAGATTTTAACGCCACCACTAGACATGCAGGACAGTTCGTACAGAGCCACATTGGCTGGATTCAAAACTAAATCCACAAACCATCAAACGGTAAGGGCTATCAACATTTTCACGCACCTGTGTACGCCAATAGAGAGACATTTGAGATGCCCTTCACAGTCGTATCCTACGGAGTGAATATGGCAGAACTAATGACTGCGATAAAGAGAGCCCTTCACTTTGAATGGCACGGATCTCTGCGAGCCATTCTGGAAAGAGTGATGCAACATTAACCAGATTGATTTTGAATTCTGTCCACATGGCTACTCGTATATCACGACCAAATCTCATGGGTGAAATGTGCAATCACTCTTGTTTAGGGAAGGAACGCCAATATGGATTTGTGGCACAATGTGTGTTGTAACACAAACCACAGTGTTTTGGATGGGAAGGGTACGAAAGGAAACAATGCAGGGGAGGCACAAAACTCTTGAGGATCCTGGAAATCAAACAGTGCCTCAGTACTACAATGATGTGATCTAGAAAATCTAGGCCGGTAGCCAAAAGACTAGGTTCTTGTAGCTCAACTGGTAGCCATAACCCCACACTTAAAAAATTAAAGCACTTTAGACTGAACCAAAGAGAAGTGGGAACACATAGGTTTGAAGCCCAGTAGAAGCAATCCATGAACTATCAGCCTTATGCCCTTGAAAGGTACTTAGTGCCGGTTGCTCCAAAGTGATTCAATAAGCATACTGCAAGTCACTGTGGATAAAAGTGTTTGCTAAATGACTACTTGTCTTGGATTATCTTGCACTTTATCTTACAAGATAAAGGTTATCGCTACCGGACAAACTAATGCTTTACTCATGGTTCCATTCCTGTGGAGATGAGAGAATTATGAGGCTAAAAAGTGAGCAATCCAACAATGATGAGCAGCTCAATATTACGCCAATTCTAGGTGATGTGGGTGTGGGTCATGAGGTCTGGAGGTTAAAGATTTTTCATGGTAACTCATGTGTTCTCTCTTCTGGTCAATCAGGGAAAATAAACCATTAGCACAACACTAATGGCTCAGAGTCTCAAAATGGTCCCTGCAGTCCCCCCACACTGCTCACTGGCAACATGACTTATTAGTAGGGTGTATTTTACCCAGCGGTTTGCCTGGCCACTCTACTGCAAACCAGATCTCCACTAAATCTGACCAATTAGGCAAATCATTATGGAGGAGACTCTTCTTTGTGGGTGTGTTAATTAGCCAAAGTGATGCTGGTCATTTTCTGCTTAGTAGGGCACTTGCAGTCAGCCCATAACTGTGCCATGAAAGGCAAGTTTTAGATAATATAAACTGCCATATTTATGAACAAGTAATTATTGCAAGTTCAATGGTTAAGAACTTTTCACACCAAATGCAAGATAAAAAAACAATCTTAAAAACTGATATAAATAGTGGAATTTAATCCGCAGCAAAAACTGGTGTGAAATGCACCACAGGAATCCATTGTGTCTGTTCAAAATCTAGTTTATGACAAATATTTATGTTTATTGCGAAAGGGCCTTCATGCTACAACCGTTTCAGTTTTGTTCTACATAATGTAGTAATAGCCAAGTATGCATTATATCTGTTGCTTATCTCTTAACCTGAGCTAAAGCCGAAGTGAAAGTAGGGGATCAGAAGGCAGAAATCGGAAAGGATGTATAATAACCCACATTTATTTCCTTTGTATCCATGAATCTGTCAGTTCAAAGGCACTCAACCACATCTGATAACCCAGTTCACACCTACCTCATATCGTATGCCCTTTACGACTCTATACAGAAGACACATGCAGTGCAGAAGATAACGGATATATAACAACCCCATTGCATTCAGGTACAACACAAGACCTGAAATCAACCTCTTTCTTCTTACAACTACAACTCACTGTCTTTCATTTTTAATTGGACAAGCCTTAGTACGACAAAGCACTACTCATCGTACTACGACATGCCAAGTGTCAGAATCAGGAGCCATTGATCTGAGCCCAGAGACCTATGTCTGTATGCCAAGATCAAAGTGAGTACCTCTTATTAATCAACCATGAAGTCAAGCCTGTCCTTTTATGACTGAAGTAAAAAAAAAAAAAACGGCGTTTTTATCGCCATCCCATTTCTGAGAGGAACTCACCAATCATTCACAGTCCCTCACACAGATGGAAGAGAACAAGCGTATCTGTGCAATTCTCAGTGTGTGGGTTAAATTCAACGCAGTTAGCAGAGAATGGGCAGATGTTCCCTGCAAGACCCAGAGAGCGTAACAGAGGAGCTTGTGCAGCACTTCCTGCCCCTGCTGCGGATTCTAGAAGTCCATGACTGGCAACCAGAGAGTATATGAAAGGCAGGAAGGAAATGACCTCAGGATGGGGTTATTTCTTTCCAGGAGCCTGATCTGTACGCTCAGGTTTAAAAATCAGAGGAGACTGAAGCCATTGACGTAGGGTCTGCAATGAGAGACGTCTTGTGTCTAGAACTAGATCTTGTGCCTATTTTAAAGTCTTTATGCTAGTTTTCAATTTCTTTATTAGTTTATAAGGCACTACATGGTCTTGCACCAGAGTACCTTTTAAAAAAGTTTTCTGCAAGGCCCCACAGATCATCCGGTTCCTCTCTTATTTGGTGATGCTGCATTCAGCCATTATGCTCCATGCCAATAGAGGAAATGAGAAGTGCAGAAAATACTGATATTTTTAAACATAAAAATTAAAAACCTAGTTATTTAGTCTGGCTTTTATGTAGTGTATACATTTTTTTCTATTATTTATGTTTATTTTATTTATTAAAATCATTAAAAATTTATGTTCTACATTTTGTTGATTTTTATTTTATTGTATTCTATTATTTTACACTTTTATTATAAACTACTTTAGCATTATTTTCATTGCTTGTATTTTGTGTCAGTTGTTAAAAAGCACTTTGAAGTGCATTTGACTGGATTTGAAAGGTGCTTTATGAATGAAATTTTTATCAATTATTATTTTGTATTTATTTTTTATTAAAAAAAAATTTGAAATCCGAGTCATAGCACAGTGGTAGCACAATGTGTTTGACACATCAGAGTTCAACTCTGGAGTTGTCCAAATCTCATTTCTTCTCTCTCCATCCCATAATTTCCCACCCTTTCTTTAAAAACTCTGAAAGGCTAGAACTGAAGCTAGATTTCTCAAGTCTTCTGGAAATTTGCATGCATTTTACTGCATTCTAATCCACCTTTAAAAATGTTCCAATATCAGTATTTATTAAGTAGTAAACAAGGTGACTTTACCAGCTCAACCCACATGCCTGAATCCTCCTCTGGCCCCCATAAGATCATGGTCTTGTCCATTGAGGCAGAGAGCAGCTTCAGGGGCTGGTCCACTGAGTCACCTGCAGGGGGAGACATCAAGTTACAAAACCGAGGGAGACTGGATAAATACAAATAAAATAATAAAAACAATATAAATTATACAGTACATCAAAATGAAAATAATTTCACAGCACATTGCAATGATATAAAGAAACTAAATCAGCTCATGCTCACTAATCACTAAATGAAAGCATGCAGGAATACCTTTGACACATGGAGGCTGCCAGTGAATTCCATAAACCCAGTTTTCATGGCCAGCCAACACTGTTTCAAGAGTCACAGCAAACTCTAGAGCAGAAAGAAATAAGCAATGAGGAGTATATCATTATCCTCACATTTTTCATTACTTTAGGTCTTTACTAGACAAAGTCCATTTTACTTGCATTTGGATGCTGGCAAGTTCATTTTTGGACTCTGATTATAAAACACTATATATGTAATCCTTTATTTTGTGTTTCTATAGGCCAAGACATGGTTTCTAAACAGATAATCAAGAAGCTAATCAACTCAACAATAACCAATTTATATAAGTCATCACACAACTAAATTCCAATCATGCAAAACCTCCAGCCTCACCATCTCCAGACACTTGAAAAACATTCTCCTTCATCTTGATAACAGCGTCAGTCTGCTGGTCTGGTTCAGTGGCAGTCTTGGCAAACAGTCTCCACACTCTGATCAGACAGTCCTGTGAACAGCTGGCTAGCCAGAGTTCTCCATCTACACATCCAACAAGCAGTCAAAAAAAAAGTATTATGTGAGGCTTTCCCGCTTGTATATTTCAGTTACAGTGCCTTTAGTTGGCAGCAATTGCCTGTTTCATGCATTATAAAAGAATGTGAGAGTGAAAACAACAATACTGGCTCTTTAAGATGGTGCATTTTACATCCCTGGACTATTTCACTGCCAGTACTGTATCTTATGTATTAAATGGGTCTTTGACTTCAACTCTTATGCCAAAATTCATGAAAACATATGCACATCATATATGTGTGTGTGTGTGTGTGTGTGTTTATCTGCCAATTTATTAAAAAGTCTCTTACGTTTACCAAGGCTGAATTTATTTAAATACAAATACAGTAAAAAACAGTAATATTGCTAATTATTACAATTTATTTATTCCTGTGGTAGCAAAGCTGAATTTTCAAATGTCAAATTTCAAAAGTTGCGCTGCTTAATATTTTTGTGGAAACCATGTTTTATTTTTTCAGGATTCTTCAATTAATATAAAATTCAAAATAACAGAATTTATTTCAAATAGAAATTTGTGTAACATTATACATTTTGCTACTGATATTTTCAATCAATTAAATGCATTTAAAATATTAATTTCTTAAAAAAAAAACTGACACCAAAATTTGGAATAGATTACAATAAGGACTAAAGGCTACAAAGGTCAAATTTAGTTTTCATGGTGTCCTAAAACACGCTTCATTTTAATTCCTCTAAATATAATGCTTCTTAAGCACATTTATTCTTACCTTTAGTGGCCCACTCCACACATCGGACCCAATCCTCATGTCCTGTCAGAGTCAGAAACCTCTGAAACTAAACACACCCACATGATACACAAAATATGAAGAGCATTAATATAAAGCAAAGTCACCTGACAGTCTTACCTGGCCATTGAGCTGCACATACAGATGAACTCTGCTGTCATCTCCCCCACAGGCCAGTACTGGAACTGCAAGAGATGTAATTATCCTCCTCATTCACACCAATACACCAGGCAGACAAGTCACTAAGTCTATTCACGGCATCTAGAAGCAAAATACAGCTGCAGTCCAGACGTGAATAATGTAAGAGGCAGGCTAACGTCGCCCCAGGACATATTTAAAGCACAGAATGAGATTTTAACATGATAGGGCTGGACAATACAGCAAATCAACATGGAGCAGCGGGCGCAGCTTACCTCTGCTGCCTGGCAACAGCGCCAAGGAGACATCCATCATGAACCCGCTCCCAAAAGATACGGTCTGCAGGCATTCAACTAATGAAGAGAACAGAAACACCTCACATGAAAATGAACCTGTCCAACTCATGATGAATTCTTATTAAAAAAATAACTTATTATTTTAAATTAGACTATTATTAATCCAAAATATATATCGATATTAGAACAATTACCCTGAAAACCAGAAATCATCTCCTGTGCTAATTTAAAAAATAAATGCACTCAAAAGAAGCTGGTTTCTGCGTGCTGGCAGACAGCTCATTAGATTACTGTCACTTTAATGTTAGAGGAATGATGCAACTCATCATTGTGTGACTCAAGAGTTTGTCAAAACAATACAGAAATATTGCATTTACCATACTGTATATTGCTTTCACGCACCACTTTTTAATGAAATACTACTCTCTTTCTGAGCAGTAAGTATGGACATCAGAAAGAAAGCAGTAGGAACAATCAAATGATGTCTGTGCTTTTACTTAGAGTATAGTTTCTAATTGGTCTTTAGGGAGATACATGGGATTAGAGTTTAAACTAATTTTAACGCAGCGTTAACGCGGCGTTAAAATCTCAGCGTTAGATGGCTGATTTGTCCGTCTAGTATTGTTGTTTTGATGAAGAGCTTAAGCTAGCCACCAATAAACGCATGGCAAGTAAACAGTACATATATAAGATACAGGGGTCAAAGACGACAAAGGTTTTTCAAGCATCAAAACAAAGTTTAATTCCACTTTAGATTTTGTCCTGTTTAATTTGACTTTTTCTGAGTAAAAAATTACAAAACTATCATATACAGAAAAAAGTCATTTAGTGTAATAAATTCATATACCAAAAAAATCTTGTCAGGTGTATTTAGAACAAGAATCATTAGATGACATTAAAAAAAACTCTATTTATGGATCAGTGCAGCCCTCAAAAACTAATTAATTATCATTTCAAATCATTGCCATAATCCTTCAAACAATTAGGGGTTTTACTCATCTGTCAGCAAGAAGATTTTAATCATTTGAATAATAAAATTTAGTATGATGAAGTATTCTTTAATACATTTTATTACATAAAGGTCAGAATATGTTGTTTTATTTTTAGAAAAATATATGTTACACTGAATGATGATGGAACATTATTTCACCCCTATTTTGACATTTTATTTTTTACAAAAGTTATTTAAATCATTTCAGACACTTTACTTGCATTTAATATGCTTTTGATATATATAAAATCACTTTTGTAAATTTAATTTGATGCGGACACCAAAATGGGACATCTTGTCTTTAAATATATACAAATATATCCGGTCTTCAGTGTCTCATGATCCTTCAGAAATCATTCTGGTGCTTAAGAAACATTTCTTATTATTGAATACAGCTGTGCAGCTAAATATTTTTGTGGAAACTTTGATACATTTTTTCAGGATTCTTTAATGAATAAAAAGTTAAAAGAACAGAACTTTAGTAACATTATAAAATGTCTTTACTGTGAATTTAATGTATCCTTGCTGAATTAAAAAAAATCTTACTTCCAAACATTTGAGTACAGTAGTGCATATTATATACACATATTTGGGATATTTCTATTTGTTGTACTATTTACATTCTGTTGTTCTTGGTTGCTGACATCCAAGGCAAATTCTACTGTATCTCTGTGATGACAAATAAACTGATTTTGAACTACTGTATATGCACTGAACTCCAATTTTAAGCACTACTATTCATTTACAAGAACCAACCAGCAGATGTCAGGCTTGTAGAATTTGAAAAGTCTTTAAAAGCTTGCATGACTGAGTATTTTAAATCTGCACTTTTATGATGAACATACTCCCTATCTTACCTGTATCAGAGCTGCACGTCCAGAGTTTAACAGAGGAGTCAGAAGATGCTGAGGCCACCAGTAATTGAGAGGAGGACAGAGACATGGCATCCACTGCACACACGGGCCCTGAGTGTCCCGAACACACTGCACATGCTGTGAACTGCAGCAGAAGATGGACAAACATAACTCATTTTTAACTTTTGTGATTATCCATTTACAGACAATTATAACAGAAGATCGCAAATTTGAACTTCATAACTGACAAAGCTGGGTCATTCCTGTTCTGCAGTTCCTTTTGGGCTTTTATCATGCTGATTTCTGTAATTTTAGTAAACAGGACGGTTTAGAGCAGGGTTCCTCAAATCTGGCCCACGAGATCCACTTTCCTGCAGAGTTTAGCTTTAACCCTAATCAAACACACCTGAGCATGCTAATCAATGTCTTCAGGGTCATTAGAAAATCACAGGTAGGTGAGTTTGATCAGGGTTGGAGCTAAATTCTGTAGCGCATTGGCCCTCCAGGGCAAGATTTGAGGAACCCTGGTTTAGAGTGTGACAAAAAAAATCTGATGATTTTTCAAATCCAGTCCTAAAACTGTTTGTGCTGTTGTTTTCCCACCAGAAATAATGACATTTCCTGGAGGACTATGCAATTGAGAATCTGGGCAAATTGCAACAAGACTATTAAGTTAAGAAAACAATTAGTTACATTTTGTTATAACTGTAAGAGTGTTATCACTAAGGGTTTTCTTAACATAAGGGATTTGTTATTCAAAAGATATTCCAAAAGATGGAAAGGTATATTGAAACTCGGGTGGAAAGTGATATAAAGTCCTGACTAAAAAAAAAAAAATCACCTTGATATTTATGATAAAAACAAATCCATCTTTAATAGCTGTTGATTTATTTAATATTTTATCCAATGTATTGCATAACAGAAAGACCCAATTATGTTGTCAGCATAAGTGTCCATATTTATTGTACACACATACCTTCCCATCCTGCTTCTCCCAGACAACAACATTATTATCCGATCCACCAGATACCAGCTGGGTTTCCGGACCTGCAGAAACAGACAGCTTACGTTTCTACAAGTTCCTTTGTTTTTATTGTGTCTGAAAGTGACAGACAACTGAATAATGTCTATGCATGAAGTAAAAGATTTCACACTTTTTCTGAAATATCTGTAAACAGCCTATTTGACATTTATTAATGACGGTAAAAGGCTTACTGCAGTCGTGTTTATGAACCCACTGGACAGCATTCACTCTTCCAGTATGTTTATTCAGCACCTCAACAATCCTTATTTCCTGATAACAATTAATAAACCAAATTTAGATGAGACAAACCTGTCACAATTTCACAGTCATCTTATTTGACAGTTTATCAAACACTAAAGACATTTACTATGAAATTACTTCATCAGAATGTATACTCTAAACTTAGGTTTGAGTTTACAGTTTGCACATCACTGCATTAAAGAATCGGAACATATGTAACTGTATAATGTAAGTGTAATTAAACCACAGAGCATCAGCATCACCTCAACTAAATCAAGCGAACAATCATACAATCAGTACCTGTGGGTTATAAAGGGCAACTGAATTACATGTCCCAAAGGCAATGAGACCCCCTCTGCCCCACGACACAACATTAGGAGTGTGATTAGCACAACAAGAGACATGACATGTGTCCATTACAGGCGCTGCCATCTTCACCGCTGCTGTGTGTTACAATTAAAACGAACCGGGAGAATATGCCACTATAGTAGTTCCTGACAGAGTTATTTAAAATACGTTTCTCTAAAAATATAGCTGAATTGGATTGCATAACAATTCGTTTGCATTTATTATCAGGTAAAGGAATTTTGCAAGACATAGTAAGTTATGCAAAACACCAGCAGATACCACAAATTAGTATAACCGGATGTAAATTCAGAGCGGACATTTTTTGTGTGACTTGATTTGTCTTCCGGCTTCAAACATCACTGTTTAGTTATGATCAGACAGTATCAGCCTCTGTAATATTTTTTTCTTTTTTAATTTAATTGCTGTGGTGGATGCTGACATGGAAGATAGTGAAAAGAAAGCCCCATCAGTAATCGATCGTTATTTCACCCGCTGGTATAAAACTGGTAATATGTTCTGATTTCTGTTTTGTCTGCTCTTGTCAGTTGTTTTTACTGTAGCTCAATGTATGTTCAAATTAGCGTCCCAAAGCGTTTTTTTTAATATATACTTTTTAAAGATGTGATGATTAATTGCTGTGTTGGTGTAAATGCTTCTGTAGATCTGAAAGGAAAAGCATGTGAGGATCACTGCATTCTACAGCACTCCAACAGGTAAATATATTCTCTTCACTGTGCAATTTTCTTAGTGTTTCTTCAAGTACGTACTGTACACTTTTACTAAGTTTATTTTTATTTAAACTAGCGGATAGCAACGTTTGTTTGTTTTTCTTTTTTGTTGATGAATATGATAACTCTCTTGAACACTTTTAATATTTTATACACCTCAGATTCAGATGTTTTTTTATGCATAGATTTTAATCTGTACATAAATCTCAGATCCAAACTTTAATACTATAAATATATTATTACATATTTTAAACCACGATGATCTGAACCAACTGTTTATATTTATTGTATGACATTGTTTATAAACATTATTTGGAAATTGCGGCTGCTACACAATCAACTGAATACATATTCTGAGATATAGATTGAAATCACAACATGTTGGAAAGTTTCATGATGCAGGGAATGTCCATATGTCCATTCTTCTTTATTTACTGAAAGTCCACAGGGTCATAAGTGTTCATAGTTGGAGAAACACCCCTCTAAAGGTACCTTTGCTGTGAAAACCTAACTCTGTTTTCTTCTCATCAGGATATGCGTCATCACACTTGCAGAGTCTCATCCTATCCTTCAGAATGGACGAAAAATCAAAAACATAAACTATCAGATCAGCGATGGATGCAGCCGTCTGAAGAACAAGGTGTCTGGAAAGTCAAAGCGAGTGAGTACCTTTGTCCTTAATGATTTTAATACTGTAAACGCACACAATCAACACAGTAATTGTGATAATTACTTTTATATCTTAATTTACACTTTCTCTGAACATTATCAGTAAATATCATTTATTCTGCAGGGTGGTCAGTTCCTGACAGAGTTTGCACCACTGTGTAGAATAACGTGTACAGATGAACAGGAATACACCATATTCAGGTCAGTTACACAGACTGTCACTTGATAAACTTCACATTGAATTTCTATCATCTTAAAATGATGTCAGTTCAACTCATATTTTCCCAGCTGTATCAGAGGACGTCTCCTAGAAGTGAATGAAGCCATTTTGAACAAGCCAGATCTGTTATTGGAAAAGGTTACCACCAATACTGCTTTAAAAAAAATGAAATGGAAAATCTTTAACCTTTTACAAATTTAAGACCATATGTGTGAATTGTGTTCTTTTTTGGCACAGCCTTCCACAGAGGGATACATTGCAGTTATATTACCTAAATTTGAAGAGAGTAAGAGTGTCACTGAAGGCCTTCTGACCAGAGAACGATATGAGGAGGTTCTGACAAAAAGAAACCAACAAGAAGAGCCTTGCTGAGATCAACTTGCACTTTGAAACTGCTGAGTCTGCTTTGAAGAATAATTACTTCAAGCAGGTGGAAACGTCAATGGCATCATGAATGTGTGCCACTTGCATTTCAAAAAACACCTTGAGAAAATCTGAAGGAATGAAGACTTGTCTGCTGGATCCAGAGCAGTCTTGGATTTCACTGGAGTGCATTTTGTTGGACCACTATTCATGAGATACATAACGATGCCAGTGTCATGGGTATTGTTTAGTGTTTAGTTTATAGTTTCATTAAGAACTGGTTTAATTTGAGAAGTAACAGGTCTGTGTCCTCACAGACACATTATTTCCCTTCTGGTTACTATAAAACTGCTTATGGCCCTAACTTTTTGGAGATCATTATTGTTTAAGTTAATGCTAAATAAAGGAACTGCTCCCTTCTGAGTGTATTCAACTGGCTCTTATATGTTTGTTTTTATTCAGCCAATTTCTTTTACACAAACTAAGGTCAGTGCTCTCAAAACAATTAACAGCAATCTCAACATTGTCACTTTTCCCAGACAGATTGTTCAGATAAAAATGTACATACATTTACAAAACATTTCATAACAAAAACCTCATGGACTTGAAACTTACATACACAGTGGTGTATGTAAACTTGTATTTTCAATATAGTTGAACGTATAACCAACAGAGAATTTCAATAGTTTTGATGTTAGTACGTGCTTTTAATAAATGTATTGATTGAAGATATGTATTTGATCATGAGTATGTTTCAATAGTCTGCTTGAATGGCCTTAGTTTGGCGGAATGTATAAAATTGAATAAGAAATGTTTTGTGCATAAATAAATCACTCAAACATAAATATTTAAGAAAAAATAACATATATTTAGATTTTTTTTTCTGATTTCACAATCATTCAATGGTCCAACACTAATACAACTCAAGGTCATAGCTGCACAATCATCTCTAAAGCTTATGGTTTGACTGAGTGAAGTACAAATCAGAGGAAAATTTTAGCAGAGTATCAACTAGAACAGCCTTTTAATCTGTGTGCCGTACTAAAAATGTCAGTACACAACAGCCTAAGCTTAACAGGTCTGTGTCCTCACAGACACATTATTTCCCTTCTGGTTACTATAAAACTGCTTATGGCCCTAACTTTTTGGAGATCATTATTGTTTAAGTTAATGCTAAATAAAGGAACTGCTCCCTTCTGAGTGTATTCAACTGGCTCTTATATGTTTGTTTTTATTCAGCCAATTTCTTTTACACAAACTAAGGTCAGTGCTCTCAAAACAATTAACAGCAATCTCAACATTGTCACTTTTCCCAGACAGATTGTTCAGATAAAAATGTACATACATTTACAAAACATTTCATAACAAAAACCTCATGGACCTGAAACTTACATACACAGTGGTGTATGTAAACTTGTATTTTCAATATAGTTGAACGTATAACCAACAGAGAATTTCAATAGTTTTGATGTTAGTACGTGCTTTTAATAAATGTATTGATTGAAGATAATATGTATTTGATCATGAGTATGTTTCAATAGTCTGCTTGAATGGCCTTAGTTTGGCGGAATGTATAAAATTGAATAAGAAATGTTTTGTGCATAAATAAATCACTCAAACATAAATATTTAAGAAAAAATAACATATATTTAGATTTTTTTTTCTGATTTCACAATCATTCAATGGTCCAACACTAATACAACTCAAGGTCATAGCTGCACAATCATCTCTAAAGCTTATGGTTTGACTGAGTGAAGTATAAATCAGAGGAAAATTTTAGCAGAGTATCAACTAGAACAGCCTTTTAATCTGTGTGCCGTACTAAAAATTTCAGTACACAACAGCCTAAGCTATTGATTTATATACCGTCTCTAACCTTTTAGGTTAATGTACCAAAGCTTGACTTACATTGTTAGGACTGAAGTAAAAATACAAATCACAGTGACCTACAAGGCAGTCAATACTATTACAAGGCTGTCACTCCCACGCAAGTACATTTAAAGGGCCAGTTCGCCTGAAAATTCTGTCTTTATGTACTTGCCCTCATGTCGTTCCAAACCTGTATGATCTTCTGTGGAACATAAAAGATGATGTTTTGAAATATGTTTCAAGTCTTTTGAGACTTCAAAAATCACTTATTTTTGTGTTTCACATAAGTCATACTGGTTTGGAATGACATGAGGGTAGAAAACGTTAACAATTTTCATTTTTAGGTGAACTATCCCTTTAAAAGGAACTGTCTTTTTCATGATCATCCTTCAGAAATGCCACTTTGGAAAGTAACGTTCCCTGCTGTAAACACTCTTTAAACTTTTTCATACTAATATCCAAAGTCACTGAAACGGTGTCTTACAAAGCACTGAGCAGACTGCCCTGTGGCGAAACCAGTGTAGGAAGATGATTAAAACTGGATATATTTGGCATCAACTTGTACATGAGGCAGTTATGTTAAATACAGTGTGCAGAGTTTTTTTTTTTTTTTTGCAACAAAACTTTTATCATGTACACCTCAATGTTGGCTAATCACGAGAAATGCAGCTGAATATTCGGTTAAAACGGTAGCTTATTTACCAGCCATTACACTTGAAAGGGTCACATAATGACTTGAACACATGCAATGAAGGGTTTTTTTTTTCTTCAATATTTTTCGGTATCTGGAATGAGGCTGGTAATGCTAACGCTATCATACACCACAAAGCGAATGGGCAGAAGCACAAAGAATGGCACGTTGTGGGCGAGTGCATTGCCATGCACTGTGTGCGCGAGAACAGGCAAAAGCGCCTTTGGTTTTCAGAACTATTTGCTCTCCAGGAATGTTAGATTGGCCATGTGCTGCTCCAGGGATTTGACCCCAAAGCCACTGGAGCCTTTGCCATTCAGAGTTTCCTCACTGACGGTCGTGCTCAGCTGCTTCTCCCTCCAGTGCTGAGGTGAAGCCAGACAGCTGCGTTCTGATTTACACTGGAATTAAAGGTAGAAGATACAGTTTAATACAAACATGCTCTAAGATTTGATTATACGCATTTTTTTTAATTGATAGAACATTACATAAATCACACCAGAACATTAAATAATAAGTGAGGATGCACAATATATCAAATCTATTTAGAGCTTTTTAAATAGATTATTCAAATTCAATATATTCAATATGTTTATGCTTGCACATTTCCTCAGTTTTTAATTATCTTTGCTGTAATCTAACACTCTTTAAAGCTCATCTTTAATAACACAGCTAGAATTTTAATATCGGCGCATCCATGACATAATAGCACAACACTGTTTCCTAACCAGCATGGAGATACTATTATTTTTATTTCACTTAATTTTTTGTTAATATTTTCATTTTAATATTTTCTGTTGTCATTTTAATTTTGGTTAAATTTTTAGGAATTTTGTTATGTGTTTTTGTATTTTTACTTATTTTTTTAAATGTCTATATACTAGTGCTGTCAAACGATTAATCGCGATTAATCGCATCCAAAAAAAGTTTTTGTTTACATAATATATGTATGTGTACTGTGCATATTTATTGTGTATATATAAATACACACACATACAGTATATATTTTGAAAATATTTACATGTATATACATTTATATATTTATATTCATATATTTTATATTCTATATAAATATATTTAATATATAAACAACATATTTTTCTGAAATATATACACGCATGTGTTTGTATTTATATATACATAAGAAATATACACAGTATACACATATTATGCAAACGAAAACTTTTATTTTGGACGCAATTAATCGCGATTAATTGTTTGACAGCACTACTATATACTTTTTGGTAATTTTATTTCGGTTTTAAATTTACAGTAGTTATTTTAATATATCAAGTTAAACAAAAACTAGCTGAAATAAAACGAGTTTATGTTTTTTCAATTTTATTTCAAGAAACTCGTTTTTTATGGTTTTAGTTAACTTTAGCTTTTGTTTAACTAAGTTACTATAGTAACCCTGGTCCTTATCACGCGTTCCTTTACATGTAAATCTGAGTTTTGTCCTAACTTGTTTATTAACCAAAATTAAAATTCAGGCTGATACTGATAAGCTGATAATTATTGTCTCCATGGCAGATAGCCATTATAATGTACAGTATGAAAAATTTATATTCATTTTGAGATTTGCTAATTTAGATTTGAAAATGTCATCAAATTTGCACTAAGGGCATCCTCCCGAGTTCAGATCCCGACTCGAGGACCTTTCCCGATCCACCCCCCCCCC
>NW_015659919.1:631952-667577 GCF_001515625.1 Sinocyclocheilus rhinocerous | reverse complement strand
TCTCCCACTTCACTTCCTGTCAGCTCTGATCTGTCCTATCATAATAAAGGCAAAAATGGCAAAAATAAAAATCTTTTTTAAAAATGTCATCAAATTATTCTTTTTTTTTTTTAAGATTAAGTGAGTGTTAGATGACGGCATGAATGTAATCTAAATATAAATATAGAGATGATGAGCAAACACAATTAAATATACATTATCAACCAATACGGATAAAAGTAAAAAGTTAATCCAGATGTTCATGTTGCTACCTACCTTTCTGATGAGCTTATTACAGATGGGCAGTAAATAGACCACCACTGTCAAGATGCCTTTGGTATTCTGTATGGATGAGTCGACCTGAACGAGACAAGAAAAACAGATGGATCATTAGCTGACTAAACTTCCCAAAATACAGTTTTGCTAACAAGTACACCATGTACGTCCACATTTCAATCAAGCTATAATTTTGCAGCGACAACAATCTATACATTTCTGACAGGTGATTTGTGGAACAGACTGGTTCACATATAATTGGTTTTTGCGAAATAATATGCTTGGAAACCACGCGAGGGCTCCTGAAGACATGCTGGGAGATCCTGATTGAGCTTGTTTTTCCGGAGATCGTTTTTTTGGTTCCACAGCACGACACGAACACAGCCTCTATAACCCTATTTAAACCTGCCTCCGGCTGTGACCTTTGCTTTATCAAAACAGAAGAATGACCCTGGACAGCCTGCCATTTTATCAGGTTAAATGGAGTCAGGAAATAGAGTAAGGTCAGTGTCTTTGCAGGAGAAACAGATTTATTATCTAATCACATGTGGCAGTGACCTGTGACTTTAAACTTTAGTTTATATTGTTCTCTTTAAATGTCTAAATTAAGATGAATCGATATAATTTGAATCCTCAGATTCTAAATTATGAATTTAAGTGCATTAATGGATTAAACTGTCAAGTCAAACAAACAAAAACCCTACTCATGTCTGCTCCATTCACTTATGTACAAGAACAGTCTGTAGCAGTTATACTCGATTACCTTCTGAAAGATGGCGCTCTTGCCCTGAACCGGAGTCTTGGCACAGACCTGCAGCTGTTGACATGCGGCTGACAGCTTCTCTGTCTCAGATAGAATAAGGATTCTGTCTTCATCCAGCAGCTATAACACAGACACAATATGTGGCCTTAACATTTAAAGTAGAACATTTGAGAGATGAGGAATCTAAACAAACTTTAACACATCAGCTCTTTTGCTTAAAGACTCAGTTTCTACATTAGACATAATTTTTTATGATGTTCTTTAAATATGCAAAATATGAACATGACAGGCTGAACGGGACCATTTTGTAAATTCAGTAAAAACAAGCTGATAGACTACACTTGTGGAAGTGGCTTTATTTTGCTTTAGAAGTTACTTTTTCATTATACATCTATATATTAAATCATTCTCAATATAAGGAGAAAAAGCTGTTTTCAACATTGATAATAATAAGACAAGTTTCTTGAGCACTAAATCGGCATATTTGACTGATTTCTGAAGGATCATGTGACACTAAAGACTGGAGTAATGATGCTGAATATTCAGCTTTGCCATCACAGGAATAAATTACATTTTAAAATATATTAAAATCGAAAATGGTTATTTTATATATATATATATATACATATATAGCGGTGTTTTGTTTTGTATCCATATAGCATTGCTTTCCTTTCTACGATCCTTTCAGGACTTCCTACGGCAAGGACAAATTTAACAATCTAATAGCTCTAATTGAGACTTTCACCCAAAACTGCATTACAGGTTTGCCAAAGTGAGGTAATTGCTGAATTTGAACTGATGGATAAATAAATGGACGTAAGCAATTTGTATTAGCCATACTCTGCTTGCAGCTGGGGAAATGCATTGTGGGTCAGGCATGTTTAAGATTATTAATCAAACCGTGCAGTGCACCACAAGTGTCAGGCTCTGTGATTATGGATGAGTGGCCCCTGTTGGCCCCAGCCAGAACAGGGTTAACTAACACTGATAGCCACGTCTCTGTGGTCCCAATGAGATGGATGGCAGTCATTACAGTCCTTTATTTACAGGCATCTAATGAAACTGTGGTACATAAGGGCCTGGTGGGCACGCGGGTGCGTTACCTGTGTGGAGAGAGAGTGGAGGATGTGGCACAGCTGGAGACCTTGGTCTGACAACACCTGGAAAATAAATCCATAATGTAAGGCTTTACTCTGTATCAGAGTAAATGTTACACAACTTGAACGAAGGTGCATCAAGATATTTTTTACATTAAAGGAACACTCCACTATTTTTGAAAATAGGCTCATGAAAAATCAATTAAAGACGTAATCAAACAGACGATGAACACTATTAACAGCAATTATTATATGATGCAATCAAACTTATAGCAAAATGTGGTAGTTCTATATGTTGTTTCAGGGTTGGCATCATCTGAGGTTCTATGAGGGGTTGGCATCATCTCTTCTCAGGTGTTCTGGATCCAGACTGAAGGTCAGACTAATAATCAAGGAACTTTGCTGTCGTACCATGGGTGCAGCAGGCACAATGATATTACGCATCGCCTGAAAATAGGCTAACTTCTGTCAACATAACCAACTAGACAAACTTAGTGCCGCGTTGGTCACGTTGGAAGTTACCTAGCTGGGGACTATTTTCAGGTGCTGTGTAATATCATTGCGCCTGCTGCACCCATGGTATGGCAGCAAAGTTCCTTGATTATTACGCCGGAATGAGAGTATAGTTCCTAGCCATATCGGCCTAGAAAATCGCAACTTTTCATTTTCCGTCGGTCTTAGTACACGATGTAACTACAGAAGAGTCAAGTTTTAAATAGGAAAAATATAGAAACTCTTTGGTCATTTTTGAGCGAGATGCTAACGGTTTAATCAGATTCAATGATCTATGCTAAGCTACAGCTAAAAGTGCTACCGCAGACCCGGAGATCGGCTGAATGGATTCGAAAACGGTAAAACTCAACTGTTTAACTCTAGGAGAGTTGGAAAATTAGCCTATTTTCAAAAATAGTGGAGTGTTCCTTTAAAGTAAGAAAAACCTAAAGAAATTAATAGCGCACATATACATGTAGATATGTTTTTCCTGGACATGTCCTGGCTGGGATTTCTAAATTGCCTAAAACAGACGAGTTTTGGCTTTGTTTTCATACTTGCTGAAGGATACGACTTGTAGTCTGACCAATGGTGTGCATCTATTGTATGTAATCAACCAATCGGGGCGTGTGATAAGGTGTTATCTACAGAGAACAGTCAAAAGCAATGCAAATACAAGTTCACATGATATGGAAAATTGCAAAACAAAGCCAATACCCAGACATTTTAGGCCATTTAAAATCCCAGCCAGGACATGTTTAGGACAAGTGGACGTATGGTCACCCTAATGTACAATGACCAGAGCATGTGAGCGAAGCGGAGTGGTGTGACGCTCCGCTACGTTTTCCGCTCTATGGACGTGCGCTCCACTCAGTCGCTCTAACCGCCCAAGCAAGCGCTCCGTTAATATTCCGCTCACGAGTAAACCAATTCCCGCTCAGACAAGAGCGGAATCTTCAGAAAGGCACTCTGCGCTCTTAAGGAAATATTACCACTCCGCTCCCCGCTCCGCTCCACTCACATGCTCTGACAATGACACAAGATAAAGACTCAGGTCAGGTCACACTTTCAGTGGCCTAGAAGAAGTTTATTCTACATACAGGTCTGTTCACACCAAGAACAATAATGTTCGGTTTATTATGTGCAGCAGTTTTGTTGTCTGCCGCTTTAAATGCTCAAGCTCTTTCTGATTGGCCGTCAACGTTTTTATCATTCATCAGCTGGAAAACTGATGTGAAAGTGATTCCAATGATATTGCTTCTCTTTGTTATTAGCGTTATAGAACGTTCCTATTCTTATAAAATTAGAATGTTTATTACAGTATTATATTTGCAACACTTCCAGGCAGCTATTTCAAGCATCTAATACCAATTCCTACTTGAAATCTACTCACAAAAATCATTTAAATATCTCACTGATATTGAGGACTGAAGTCTCAAGAAAATGACAAAAGCGGCATTTAGTAGTCAAATCCAATGATTAGTGTCATGCTATGTCATGTCAAAATTATCGCAATTACCAGAGGAGTTCAAAACCTCAGAAATTGTTTGTTACTTTGGCAATGCTCATAATGTCAAAATTGATCCATGTAAAATAAAAATGCCATGGAAAAATATTTAATAGCTATATTAAATCACCTCTATACGCTCTAGCACAGTCTTGAAGAAATCGAATCAGGTAACACTGGCATAAACTGAAATTTGTAACATATGAAGTAACATATGGTCACTGCCTTTTGGTTATTTTTACTTGAAGTCGCAACGATCAAGTGATATAACTTGGAGACTTTGTTATTTCAAATTATGAGTTTCCAAGTTGTAATTGTGTTTGACGTGAACTGTTTACTAGTAGGAAACTCATAATTATGGGAATTGCAACATGACATCAATGCAGCGAAGGCTATAAAAAGAGGTACATAGACATATGAAAGGAACTTCGCAGTGCTGTTCTGCTGATGTTGAGCAGCTACGCTTGCTCTGTCAGATAAGAGGTTGTGTTTGGGTGGTGGCCAGTGTGCCCTACTAATAGAATGACACACTGCCTAATCAGCATTTCCTCCCCATTCACAGCACACATCCTGCTCTGGATCACTGTATCTCACAGACAAATGACAGCTGGCCTTTTTAATAATATATTGATCCATCTTTTTCAGGCGATTCATTTCTCTTAATGGCACCTTGAAGAGATTCAATTAAAAAACTTATGAGAGAGATTGAACACTGGCGTACCTCAGCTTGGTGGAATAGATCCAAAGTTGTCTTCAGTAGGCCTTCCCCCCTTAATCACAGAGTGCAAAACAGCAGAGTTAATGAAACATCCTTAGAAGATCCATAAAACCGTTTGTGTAGGTTGACAGAAAGTGCAGATTAACAACAACATGGTTTTGTCTTCTGAACAGACATTTTTCATAAAGCTTAAACTTTGCAGTACACTGTATTTCATTTCCTTTGTAATATAACACTACTCGAACCAATCTGATAAATGGACTATGAAGTTTCTGAAAAGGTTTCCAGTGGGTTACCTGGTGAAGAGGTACATGGAATACGCCATGCTGGATATGATCTGATACAGCCGAACCATCTCGTGGTCCTGCTCGTCCCAGCGCTCCACCTCTGAGTCCACATCTGAGGTGAGGAGACACAGTTCCAGCCCAAGCTTGGCAATGGTGGTTTGCTCCTGAATAGATCAACATTAGAAGACTCTTCAGATCATGGCCACAAGGATACTTTCAAGCAGAACCAAATACTGACTAATTACAGATTTTTTTATTTAAATGTATATAGCAGAAGTTACGGTAACTGAGAATTTTTTCGATTGCTTACAGAATTTTAAAGTGCTAAAAAATAATATATCTGGTTTATTGCATTTTCAAGCTTTAAAAACATTCCCACACTAAGAGATTAAACCATTTAAAATGGTTTTCAGTATTTGGAAAAAGCTGAAATTAAATAAAATTTAAAAAGAAATTAAAAAAAAAACTTTAAACCTTGACAAGAAACTAAAATAAATTCTTAATGGCACCTTGAAGAGATTAAATTAAAAAACTTATGAGAGAGATTGAACACTGGCGTACCTCAGCTTGGTGGAATAGATCCAAAGTTGTCTTCAGTAGGCCTTCCCCCCTTAATCACAGAGTGCAAAACAGCAGAGTTAATGAAACATCCTTAGAAGATCCATAAAACCGTTTGTGTAGGTTGACAGAAAGTGCAGATTAACAACAACATGGTTTTGTCTTCTGAACAGACATTTTTCATAAAGCTTAAACTTTGCAGTACACTGTATTTCATTTCCTTTGTAATATAACACTACTCGAACCAATCTGATAAATGGACTATGAAGTTTCTGAAAAGGTTTCCAGTGGGTTACCTGGTGAAGAGGTACATGGAATACGCCATGCTGGATATGATCTGATACAGCCGAACCATCTCGTGGTCCTGCTCGTCCCAGCGCTCCACCTCTGAGTCCACATCTGAAGTGAGGAGACACAGTTCCAGCCCAAGCTTGGCAATGGTGGTTTGCTCCTGAATAGATCAACATTAGAAGACTCTTCAGATCATGGCCACAAGGATACTTTCAAGCAGAACCAAATACTGACTAATTACAGATTTTTTTATTTAAATGTATATAGCAGAAGTTACGGTAACTGAGAATTTTTTCGATTGCTTACAGAATTTTAAAGTGCTAAAAAATAATATATCTGGTTTATTGCATTTTCAAGCTTTAAAAACATTCCCACACTAAGAGATTAAACCATTTAAAATGGTTTTCAGTATTTGGAAAAAGCTGAAATTAAATAAAATATAATTATTAGATGAAAAACTAAAACTTTAAACCTTGACAAGAAACTAAAATAAATTATCAGTATAAACATTTCTAAAACTAAAACTGAAATAAAATAAAATAAATTAAGATCCTGTAAACTGAAATATTTTTAAAAGTTTTATTAGTTTTTATTAAACTAATAAATATTACAAAAGCACATAAATATTACTACTTCTATTAAAATGACAACTGAAAATCTAAAAACATAAGCTAATTTAAAATATGAATAAATGCTATAGTATATAAATAATAGTAAAATAACACAGCACATCATTTGGCTAAGACTAAAAGTATTCTAAAAGTTATAGATGCAATGATTTGAGGTTTAGACTTTCAAATGAATTTTTGTGACCAAATACAGAAAAACAAACAAATCAGTTTCATCACACTTAGGCTTATCAGTTGTCCGTTTTAGTTATTTAAATCTTAATTAAGTTCAATTGTAATGTTTTGTGAAGTTCAGGTCATAACAGAGTTTCTCTCGAAAATTAGGTTTTGGGGGTCGTGGACTGAAAATGCAAATATTGTAATCTATATTTGGAAATGGAATGGCAAAAGTCTCTATAATTTTCTGGACAAAAATTACAAATAAGGTCAAGAATAGAAAATATAAACATTTTCAACCCAGTCTTTTCCAACTGACAGATAAAAACGATCATTACTTCAACTTTTTTGTTCATACATTATGTTTTATTAGGAGAAATTGTACCTCAGCGTCGAGTTTGGCAGCCTTGACTGTCTTCAGGTTGGCAGAGTGTTTCTATAAAATAGATGAATCAGTAAATAATGAAGGACATCATATGGTAAGAGAAATTTGTGATAAAATCATAACTGCTTGTGAGACTTACCCCTGGTCTGGGTAGAGACAGATATGTTTTCTTATCACCTAAAATGAGGAAGACATTTTAAGTTTTAAAACCAAATATATCTATATACAGGACACTATAAAACATAAAACTTGGTTCAAATACATGTCTAGCCTGAAAATAGCTGTGTTTAATGATTGTGGATGAACAGATACAAAGGCAGGATCTTGGGGGATGACAGTTTGTTTTGGGAAATATCTCGGTTGGCTCTGATGATGACTGGGAGCCTCTCATCTGGAACAAAAACATCTCCCCAGGCACCGGGTTTCTGTCATGTTACTGATGCCTTCCTTCAGACTCTGACAAGCTCTTTTTGCGCTGCCGTGAGAAAACCAGAGTTTCACTCGGACGAGCCGCCATCGCTCAAACGCATCCTTGAGCGCAATGTCCAAATACAGATGAGTGAAAGGACTTTCACAGACCTGTAATCTCAGTGCGGCCACAGCAATGCGCCCTTAACCTTGCCTACAGAGATTTATCCAGCCTCTATTCAATTACCTCATGTGAGGGATGTGGATGCAGCGTAAATGTCAAAGCCGCACATCTATAGCGGCTGGAAAAGATAGCAATCTGGCCACGAGGAAAAAGACCTTTAAAAAACGTTATCGCTGCCCTGTCCATAGGCATGAACAAATACATTTTGTTCACCTGAAAATAACTGCTACTAATGCATTCAAAGCACCCATGAAACCAGATTACAATATTGTGGTAAGTACTGTGGTGACTGCAAACATCATACCCATAAGCAAACATCATAAGGGTCTTTCATATCTTAGGCTGGAAAAAGAAGTTGTTTGAGTTTGAAGTCCTAAAAGTCAGCCTACAAATTGATAACATGACTGAACAGCTCGACTAACGCACCTCTGCGGCCCTCAAACACATCGTTGATCTCCTTCAGCAGGATGGCCATGTCGCACAGCTGGGACTCCCAGGCCTCGCAAAACACATCCAGGTTTTCTTTGGCAATCTTGCTGGTGGGGTGCAGAGCAAGGGTCTTTGCTGCTGAGATGATCTGAGAGGAAATGCTTTTTTAACACTGTTTTCAAGAACTTTCTTGCCAATTTTAAATGCAGGACCATTCAAATGTTTAGGCAAAGTGTTATTTATTTATATATTTATTTTAAATCAATACTTTTATTCTGCAAGGATGGATTCAAATTTGTTAAATGTAACAGTAAATACATTATAATCTAAAAAAAACAACAACAGCTTTATATTCAAAGTATCCTGAAAATAATGTACCACAGCTTTGCCATCACAGGAATAAATTACATTTTAAAATATGTTGAAATAAAAAAAAATGTTATTTTATTACATGATTATTTATTTATTACTTTTTTACTATATTTATGTTTAAATAAATGCAGCCACGATGAGCATAATAGACTTCTTTCAAAAACATTAAAATTTAAACGGTAGTATAATAAAATAATGAAATATGTATGTATGCATGTTTGTATGTATATTTATTTTTGTATTTTTAGCATGAGAGCCTTTTCTGGTTGCATAGGTAAGAAAACTTGTCTGAAGTAATGGCTGCCGAAAAGTCAGTATTGCTCTCACAGGAATAAATTACATTTCAAAATATATTCAAATAGAAAACAGTTAGTTTAAATTGTTATTATAATTCACAATAGTACTGTTTTACTGTATTTTTTATTTAATAAATGCAGCCTTGGTGAGCATAAGAGATTTCTTTCAAAAACCTCAGTGTACTGTCATTTTTGATGCGACTGCATAATTCGACTCCTGTGCAACATCTGAATATCAATATTCATCGTTGGTTTCTTTCCAGTGTCCCACAGCATAAATGCACCATCTAACTCTGTCGGCAACTGCATAATTATGATTTACAGCTTACTGGGAGGGTGTTTCAAAAAACAAACACAGCGAAGCAGAGCTCGTCTCCGCTGAGAGTGTGGATTCAGCTGGTAATTAATTACCTGTGACTTCTGGAATTACTGATAAAGCAACTCATTATCATGCACCCCTGAAGCTGCCGCTCACCCGCTGTGCTCTTATTGGCTGCCTGATCTTTAGGCCTCATCGTTATTGGCTGGTGAGGTGAGGTTGCCCTCTCTAAGAATGCTCATTCCTGCACGCAATCAGATATGCTAATGAAGCGTGCTGATGAAATGCACTGCAAATATACTGAGCTAAATATTACATTCTGCATATTGGCCCAATCTTACCTTTTCTTTTTCATTTAATATGTATTGAAAAAGAAAACAAGCAAGAACCGCAAAGATGCTTTTGATGCACGATTTGTTTTTTTCATCCAGCTGAAAATGCATTTTAATTGCACTTTCTTGCTATTTTATGCCTATGTGTGTAAGTGTGTTTGCATCTGCTGTTCTTTTCTGTAATCAGAGCTGCAAAGTCAACAACAACAGTGCAAAATATGTCAAATAAGCATTGGTGATTTTTGAAAAATAAGCACTAACTGAAGCGAATAACAATCTTCTTCCGTTCTTTTATTAACAAACTCTATATTGCGTAAGTCTCCGAAAGCCTTGAAAAAAAGGGTTCAGTTGCTAAGACGTCAGAACCCTACTTTACTAGCAGACAACCTCTCTGTTTACCTGAGGTCCAATGACACGGAACGTTTCCTCAGCGTGAATACAGGTGATCTCCAGCGGCTCGGTCCCCGAAATGTGGCAGAGCAAACGACAAGTCTGAAATAGAGTAAATGGCACTACACTGAAGTTCACCCTATAGTGAAATTCAAACACTTTAGCAGATTATACAACATAGCTATTGTTAAATGCACTGCAATGTACCAATCGGCACAATAAGTATTGAATGCACATATTATAATAAATATAAGCAAATATAATAAGTGTAATAATAACACACATAATAATATTAGTTTATTTCAAATCCTAATTGCTTTTGAATTTGAATAAATTCCTAAAATTCAACAATGGTGTAAACTGGACCTGCTGTTACACTACTACAGAAAACTGCTTTCTAATCAAATCTTTGTCAGAACAAAGTGTTAAACAGAGCCGCTCACCTCCACCAGGTGCTCTTTGTGTTCGGTCAGTGTGCCAGCATAATCAGCCACGGCCTCCAGGTTTCCATCCCCACCGGAGGCCTTCAGGGCCTGCAGCACTAGATGATCTGAATGCAGCTTCAGCAGCTCAGTGGCCCTTCCCACCGCCACCCTATGAAGCTGAACAAAAGGAACAGTCCAATAATGTGAACTGAGCAGTGTTTCCTAAAAATTCCCTAAGTACTGGTATTAATTACATGCAAAACAAGACCATATTGTTTTAGCAACATACTTCAGTGTTTTCATTTATTATGAGCAATATGAATTATATGAAGCGTATGAACAACCAGTCAGCAATTGTACTGAGGGGGATGTTTAAATGACACCTTTTTCAACTAAAAATAGAAAACCTTTTATGCGTTTTGGCCATTCGTTTAAATGACAATGGCGCTTTGTTTTGTTTTTTAACTGTTTGCATCTGGACTATGTTTTTTTAGTATTGCTTTAGAATACTGTTTAGTATTCTTTTGTTCTGTAATGCCTGTCAACAAATAATTTTGTATATCATTTATGTTACAGTACATTGTTATGTTGCAATAAAGATGCAATTGTACTGATTTAAGTTTCACAAAGCAGTTATTTCGAGACATTAATCTTATAAGAAATTAACTTATAGGAGTCATTTGTTCGTGAATCAGATTGTAGTGGCCCGATTTGTTTTTATATGTTCAGACAATGCAAGAGAAAGATATGCTGTCTTTGTTTTACTCTTATCTCATGACATTCAAATGCAAATATGTTATGGCACTCAGCATAAGTGATACAGGGAACACTGGGATGGACGCTTCTGAAGAAAGATTTTGATTTTGTTTTAGATGCTTTGGCTCATGGGATTCAATCCCTGTGCATAGCTTGTCACAAGAATCTCACCTCTCGCCTGAGATCACTGACACTCTGACAAGTCTTCAAAATAGAGAGCTCCACCTCGTCCGTGGCCTCTTTGGCTTTAAGCAATTGCTGCTGGAGGGTAAAAGAAACAGAAACAAAGATAGAAAGGGAATTTAACACATTGCAAACAGGATGATTTTCAACCAGTTGAACGTGCACCGTCCATGCTGAAGAGCCGTCAAGTTTCAACACAAGTGTCAGTGGCCCAAGCAACCTGAAAGATGAACTTTGTTAGACATGACAGTCTTTATCTGCAGTTTTCTCTTCAGAGGACAGGCAGACAGGTGGGTGGGATTGCTTTCAGACGGGATTACGATGGGGCGTCAACACAAACACGCCACAGAAGCCGTGTGAATGTTTGAAGTGCTCTCATCTTCCGTGCTTTACTCTGAGACAGCACACTGGGACTTAAACAGTCATTGCACTTCAGTGAACACATTCCAAATGTTTCTGTCACTGAAATGGTGGACAGGTAAAGTGGGGAACAACCCAGATATTACCATGTAAAAACAACGCTGTCTCTAAATAAGTTTTGGCTGATGACAGCAGAGACATATGCATAGTCGTAAACACTCGTAGAAAGAAGAAATGCAGTGCTTGAGGGAGGAAAATTCATGCCCATGGTCTGTTCATTGACAGACGCACTTAAAAATGTCAAGAGCTTGTTTAAATGGACAGTTCCAACCCGATCGGCTGGTTTTATGGAGTCCATGAGTGATGGTACACAGGTTCTTTTCATTTGGATCAAAGTCATGTTACAAAGGTGACAGGTTGATACACTGAGTGCTCTTGAGGATGAACAAATCACTAGATTTGAAGTTTGGATTTGTCTAAAAAGTAACAAGCAGAAGTGTATATTTCACTTTGTGTTCTGTATTTATTACTTTTTGGAGAACAGGAATTATGATCATAACGTCATTTTAAAAGACTGTTTCAAATTTCCACACTAAGCTATTATTTTGGTTAACCCCTTTCAGATAAATCCTTCCCTAAATAGCATGGAAAACAAAACCAATTGTCACTTTAGATGTTGGTCTCTCTCTTCCTGTCTAAGTGGGCGATTCTTGGGCAGAATCAGCTGCAACGAGGACCACACATCAAACATCTGGCTTCATGAGACTAATGAAAACTGGAAAACTGTTTAATTGGAGGCAGGCTTTACGTCCTCAAAAACTACATATGGGAAAACAATCAAATGTATAGAAATACAACAAATAAATATAAAGAACTCTGGGACCTAACAATCTGTAAATTATTTTTTTTATAAAGAAACAGTGACACTGACACAAGTAGATAAAGATTCAAAGGTGTTCTACTGGAGTGTGTAATTACCTGCAGAAATGGCTAAATGTAATCATACACTACTGTTCAAAAATTTGGGGTCAGCAATTTTTTTAATTTGACCAAAAGCGAAGTGAAATCTTATAGAAGATTTATATTTCAAAGAAATGCTGTTTTCTATTCTATAACTTTCTATTCATGAAACACTCCAAGATGTATGACTGTTTCCACAAAAATATTGAGCAATACAGCTGAAAATTGATAATGATAAGAAATGTTTCTTGAGCAGCAAATCAGCATATTAAAATGATTTCTGAAGGATCATGTGACACTAAAGACTCGAGAAAAGGCTGATGAAAATTCAGCTTTACCATCAAAGGAATAAATTTAAAATTAATAAAAAATTATTAAAACTGTTATTTTAAATTATAATAATATTCACAATATTACTGTTTTTACTCTGTTTTTATTAAATAAATGCCTTGCCTTGTTCAGCATAAAAGACAAAAAAAATCTTACAGATGCCACATTTTTGAATGTATTGTATCTGCATTACCTGCCAGTTCTCTAGATATTGCATTGACCTTTGAAAATCCAGATGATCAAGTGTCTGAAACATTTTCAAAGGTCCCATACATTTTAACCAATACATTTCCATTACCTTTTTAGTTAGTTGTGATTACTGACATTTTAAAAATCATTCAAATTCAGACCAATTCCACTATGTATCATTCAACTCAAAAATGTGGTTGCAAATCAGACTGTGGCTTTTTACTACATACCTAAGTGCAATTTCTAGCCTACAGAATAGATTAGCAAATAACTAGCAAATCTTATATTAATAGAAATTCCAGGAGTTTTCCTTGACTTTAAAGATTTCATTTATGTCCATGACTTTTCTAGGCCAGGAAAATAATCATTTTAAATTCCTTAGTATTTAGGTTTTTCATGATTGTAGGACCCCTGCATTTCATACAGTTTAGGCTACTATTCATATTCACCATGTGTTCTCTTGTGAGATCACAGTACTAGTAATGCTGAGGTCAGGGTTTTGATTCCCAGGAAACACATTTAAAGCACCGGAAGTCACGTCGGACAAATGCATAAGAATAAAAAGATGTTGACATTTTCCTATATATGTAAAGTGAAAAAAAGTATTTTAAAAAAAAACTGCAGTGACTCAATCGTTTTCCTTGAACAGGGTTTTTCTTTCACAAGCCATTCAGTGTATAGCAATGAATACCATGTCAGTTTATATCAACCTTCAAATTAATGCTCCTATTAAACCATTAGAGAGTGCATGCATTTTTTAAATCATATTTTTCAGGTATTTTCTTTCTGTGTGACTTTTTCTTTAATTTCATCCCTCTATGGTTTAAAGACATCAGAAGGTTTAGAGTCAACTCTAGCTATGCACAAAGTCCTTATAAAACAGTATCACACACAGAACAAATCATGTGAGTATCAATAAAGGTTGTCTGAAAAGTATGCTGCTGCGCAATAAAAGAAATCATGGCAAAATGACAGCAATTGAATAGCTTATTCAAGAAACCAAAGGCAGGAAGCAGGAAAGAATAAACACCTATAGATCTGCACCGTAAGGCTTATTTTTCCCAATGTATGAGGCACAGTGAGGGTGTGAGGTTCATGGGCAGTTACTCCACTGGAGGACAGACATGCAGAACATCCTTCACACACTGTACAACAAAGACGTGAAGGACAGATATACAAGCCAAGTTAAACATTTGTGTTAAGATATGAATAAGAGAGCAAGTTAAGGACACAAAATCAATCTGGGATGCAGTTTGGAGTTTTCCTCCTGCTGTTACCATCAAGTGAGACTCAAGTCAAACGGTGAATGATTGGTCGGTGCAGTCCCCAATGTGTGTATGTGTCCCTCTTACCACGTGTCTCCATGTGCTGATGAGCTGTTTGGTCTCCTGACGTGTGATCTGGCAGAGCTGTATGATTGTCTCTCTCTGCTCATGGCTGGTGTAGGCAGAGTCTGTAAAGTCTTCGGTTTTCTCCACCAGAGCTTCCAGCTGAGCTGCCACAGCCTCACAGGACACACAGTACAGAGAGTCTCTCAGACCCTCCACTTTAACCTGAAACACACATACAAGCATCTGGTGAGAGACTGATTCATGATATACCATTTATTGGCTAATGTCTGCATTTTTTATATTTTATTGGATATTTATTTGTTTTTCAACCCATCCATAACATTAAAATATTTATCACTACTTTGTAGGGCACATTAATGGGTGAAGTGTGTCTCAATCTCAGTAGCACCAAAAATAATTTGTATTCAGAAGTTCCTGGTTGGTAAGATTTTGTAATGTTTTTAAGAGAAGTCTCTCAAGCCTACCAATGCTGCATTTATTTGATCAAATATACAGTAATATTGTGAAGTATTATTACAATTCCAAGTAACTGTTTTCTATTGTAATATATTTTAGGGCTGCAAAGCGATTAATTGCGATTAATCGATTCAAAATAGAAGTTTGTGTTTACATACTATATGTGTGTGTACTGTGTATATTTATTATGTATATATAAATACGAACACATATGTATATATATATTTTAAAATATTTGTATGTATATTTATATTTGTATATAATTTATATTATATATAAATATAAATATTTTATATATAAATCTAACATATTTTTCCTTAATATATACATGTATGTGTGTGTATTTATATATTTACATCATAAATATACACAGTACACACACATATAGTATGTAAACAAAACATTTTTTTTTAACAGTTTTGCCTGATTCATATTTTTGTGGAAACATTGAAATATTTTTTTAGGATTCTTTGATGAACAGAAACATAAAAAGAACAGAATTTCTTTTGTAAAATTATGCATGTATTTACTCTTACAATTGATCAATTTAATGTGCCTGTGCTGAAAAAGTATCAATTTCTTTCTTTCTTTCTTAAAAAAAAAAGACCCCAAACCTTTGAACTGTAGCATATATTCTTTTTGACTGGTTGAACAATACTTTTTTTTAAAAGAAGTCTTTGAAAGAGAAACTTTATCCATTGAGACATCCATCTAAGAGCCCTTGGCCTACACCTGCACCTTAAAGTCTTTAATCCCAGCGTAGATGCTGACAGGAAGTGCTTTGGCCTCCCCACCGCTCCTCGTGTCAGTCACAATCTCAATGACTTGCTCCAGGGCCAGACGCATACGCTGGAAGACTGCTTCTTTGTTGATCCGTGCCGACTCGCAGTCTGGATGTCTCAGACAAGTCTGAGAGGCAAAGAGGAACAAAAATTCTCTTCAAAATGCAGAGGAACAACAAAAGTGTGGCTGCAAAATTTGACATCTAAACAGGATGCTATTACATTTTTAGAGTAAGGAAAGGAAAACACCCTTTTTAGAGGAATGAACAAGCTCAATTATGGAAAAGACCTTTATGAAAAATTATCGTTCGTGGTATCAGATGGTAATATCATGGTACTTTAATAGCCAACAGACAACCATGGTGCTGTGTGAAAACTATATAGCATACCATACTCCAAGCATATTCGCTAACATGGTACTAAAATTATGATATTACCGTAGTAAAAACCATGGCACATGTACAAAGCAGTACAACAATAACATTGTACTTTTTCATAAGTAAGACCTAATATTGGGCAGATCTTGGACTCCCAGATAAATCTGTTTATAAAATATTATTAATAAAATATTATTTGAGTACAATTCAGGTGAACATACATAATGACTCTCATTCAATAATAACTGTGTACACGTTTTCTTACTTATGCATGCAGGAAAAGTTCTCGTGCAAAATTTCAATATATAATTATTATATAATTTCATATATATAATAAGAATATAATATATACAATATATAATTTCATATATACATAACTTTTATATATAAATATTTTATTATTTTATTTGATCAAACATTCAATAAAAACAGTAATATTGTGAAATATTATTACAATATAAAATACGTTTTCTATTTTTATACATTTTAAAACTGTAATATTATTCCTGTGATGGCAAAGCTGAATTTTCAGCGTCATTACTCCAGTATTCAGTATTCTAATAGGCTGATTTGCTGCTCAAGAAACATTTATTATCAATGTTGAAAACAGTTGTGCTGCCTAATACTTTTGTGATACTATGATACTTTTTTCAAGACTCTTTTATTTATTTGAAACAGAAATATTTTGTAACATTATAAATGTCTTTACTGTCACTTTTGATCTATTTAATCCATCTTTGCAAAACAAAATCTTACTGACCCCAAACTTCTGAACAGAGGTAAAGTATTATAAATATAGATATAGATATGTAAAGTATTATATAGATAATCAAATATTGTTATATATAATGTGATCATAATCATATTCAAAATGATAATATATGTCAAAATATATGGCCACCACGAATGATTTGCTCATTTGTTTAACTTATTCCTAAATTTGTATCTTAAAATGAAACTTTGTTGACACCTCATTATTTCTGCATGATACCATTCACACTCAGGTTTTTCCGCACAAATACATGCGTTGATATTAACATGTTTTAGACAGCAGATGGTACTCTCTTCCACAATCCTACCTTAGAGGCTGTGAGGAGCATCATGGTGCATTTCTCCAGCACAGCACGTGCGGCGGCCATCCGAGCTCTTTTCTTTTCATCCTTCAGATCCTGAGGAAAACAAGAATCCACAAGACAAATATGAGAAAACATGCAATGCCTCGAGTGCTTTCAAGTGTTCTGAAATCTCGGCTTAGGTTTAACCTCATAATTTGCTTGCAACAGACAAGGCTGGAATTACACTGTGTTATCAATTTATTTCCACAAAGTGCTTATGAAACACATCTAACTGAATCATAATAAAACTAATGTTTCTAACAAATCAAGTGCACTTGACTTGAATCTTAACCATCTGACGCAGGCTGTCAGGAGATCTACAGAACTGAATTCATTCATTCGAAGTGTTCATTTTTCAAGGTCTTGCCTAGAATGAAGGGTCACAGTTTGGTCCTTGGTAGAGATAGCACTGACATAATGCCTTCCACCGACACGGAGCGAGCTGGAATATAACTCAATAGAGCTGCGCTCACTCGTGAGGCATTAAGGATTTTTGACAGACAGACTGTGTGTGTGCATGACGGAGAGAATGAGAAGAACCTGATCTCTCTCACCCCGGCTGGGAGCCATGAATCACAAAAGGAGAAGTGATTATCTATTATGTTCTTCTGAATAAAACTGAAAAGATGGAGGCCGCAGATTGGCAGGAAAGCTCTGCAGAGATAGGAACGTGATGTGTTTGTGAAATATTATCAAACACATACAGAAGCTTCCTTTTTGAAATGAGACAGCCTTTCCTATCAGTTCTCGGTGTCATTCATATTCATATTACTACTTTCCTAATCATGATGGGACTCCGGAGGAGGCCTTGGGAGGAGAACCGGCCATGCACTGCAAGAAAATCAGTTGAAACCAGTTTCTGATGGGGCTGGTTTAATATGGTTTCATGTGGTGATCGAGCAATCGTGAAGGCCAATATTGAGCCACAATGAACGCGATAGTGTTAGCACACTTTTGGATCCCAATGTAAACCAGTACTACACTGGCCATAACCCACTCTACTATATAGATCAGGGATTTTCAACATTTTTGATACCAAGAACCCTCCAAAAATTGGGATAACCTTGCAAGAGACAAGAAAAAAATTGTAAGTGTAATATAAAGACAATACGTTGTTTGCAAAATAAAATAATTGGCCTTTATATTGTTTAATTATTATTGTAATTATTATTTATATTGTCATTTCACTAAAGTATAACATTTACATTTACATTTAGTAATTTTGCAGACGCTTTTATCCAAAGCGACTTACAATTGGGGAATACAAAGCGATTCTTCTTAAAGAGGCAAACAGACACAGGAAGTGCTTGTAATACCAAGTTTCAGGCATTGTTCAAATAAGTACAAGCTAGAAAGGAAAGGAATAAATAAAGAGAAAGACAACTTTTTTTTTTTTTTGTATAAAGTATGCTAGTATAAAGTATACTATTTACTAAAATATTATCTGAAAAATATTTGTTGTATTAAATTGACTGCATCTACTTTCTACCGAGTGTTAGCATATTGTGGCATATAAATCTGAAGAGAAATATTTTAAATTCAATTAAAATGTATTTGTATAAATGTATAGTATACAAGCATAAACTACATTGCCTTGAAGAAGAAATTAACACTTCTAAACATTTTTAAAAATATTTGTACAAAAAAAAAAAGAAATCCATAAAACAATAGGATTTGATTTGTTTTAATTTATTACTTAAAATCTATGACTGTCCATACAATTAAATTAAAATGAAGTTCCTTCAAATTAATAATAAAGCGATTAATGAAGATTTAAAAATGTATTTGTATAAATGTATAGTATACAAGCATAAACTACATTGCCTTGAAGAAGAAATTAACACTTCTAAACATTTCTAAAAATATTTGTACAAAAAAAAAAGAAATCCATAAAACAATAGGATTTGATTTGTTTTAATTTATTACTTAAACTCTATGACTGTCCATACAATTAAATTAAAATGAAGTTCTTTCAAATTAATAATAAAGCGATTAATGAAGATTTCCAGTCTTCAAAAAACAGAATAAGTGGCCCTTAACAAAGAACGCATTTTTCCATTCCATTGTTTTTCTTCGCAAGCATGCAGTTTTTGACCATTGCCCGCTTGCATCTTTTGCAGCATCTTGCATTTGACACAGTTTTAGCCCACGATGATTCTTTGTGAAATGCCCCCTAAAACAGTAAAACCTTTCTTTTTCAGGCAAATTTTCAGCAGATCCATTAGCAGCCCCATGCGGACCCCAGTTTAAAATCTCTTGCTCTATATCAACATCAGCATCAGCTTTTGACAAACCCATATCTAATCTCAACCCAGCAGCAAAACCAACTTGACCATATGCAGGTATGATGGGGTTTTTTTCCAACAGAGCATTGATAATGAAAAAAATTCTAGCATAAATTTATAAACACAGTACAATTCCCTGATCTTGCTTATGTTTTTGCATTGCAAACACATCCTGATACGAGTCTTAAAATTGTGAATTCCTGTTAATAAGCACCACTAGCATCTGCTCTGCACTACGGTCGAGTGTATCTTACCCCAAAGGTTTTTATCAGTGGGGTTTGAGAGCTGCTGATTGAAAATGCAGTGTGCAGCACAGTTCAGTTCTTATAACTAAAATCCCTCCATTATCTTCCCCTTCTCCCCTCATCCGATGTGTAAATCTACACCAGCTATACACATCTGCCATAGGAAGTGTCCTTATCAGTGTTTGATTATCTGTAAAGTGAAGTGAGGGAACGATGGAGGGTGAGCAGGGGGGTGTGTGTGTATGTGTGTGTGAGGTCACTTACATTCTGTCGGTCTCCTGTGAGATGGGCAAACTCTACCATCTCGTTCCCAAATTGGCTGAAGATTTGGACAAATTCCTGAAAAGTGCTGACTCTCTCCAGCTGCTCCAGGGTAACCAGCACCTGCACACATACATAAAACCCACGTTTTTCTCAGCTCCAGCCCTGAGAGAAAAAAATGTACTGCATAAAGGTTGCTTTCATAATGTGTTTTATTTAGAAATGAGCTTTATATCTCACATGTCTGTCCTAAGAAATAAAAATAGACTCAACTGAGACAACTGCTGTTATACAGTAAGAGCATAGAGGCACTGTGGCAAATCTGAGCATGGAGTGTGAAGCTGTTGAGATCGCTTCCAAAAATCTTTCCATTACTAAGAGGCTTAATAAAGAAGAATTTTGCTCCAATTAATCTCAGTGTGTACAGAAAACAATTGAGATATTACATCAGATTTATTGTGATTGTACTTTCTCATGGCTATATGATCAATACATAAAAAAATTTCCAACAATTTTTGTCTTATTTCTTTATTTTCTGAAATGAGAACGTGTCATACCTAGCTCATGTTGCTCATGTCATACCTAGCTCAAAAACACCATAAAATGCCCCTTATTTGATTTTTAATTCTTAAATAATTATTTTTTATTATTTTAAAATGATAAAATACGCAAAAATTGTTTATACATATACATACATCATATATATATATTATTATTATTATTATTATTATAACATTTCTTTTATACATACATTTTTTTATTGCAGTTGTCCAACAAAAAAGTTTATTCGTACTGTATAATGACAGCAGACCCTTCTCAGCCGTTCCAGCAACGGACGCAACCCGGAAAACTATCGGCATGGATTTTGCTGATAACGATAGTTCCAGCAAAAAACTATCGGTGCCGATTAATCGGCAAAACCGATACATCGGTCGACCTCTGATATATACATACATATATGTATATATATATATATACATGATTATTATTATTACATTTTCTGATAATTATTATTATTATAAAAATAAATTAAACTTTTTTTTTTTGTTGGACAACTGCAACATACAGACATACTTTTAAGTATTACAATAGCTACAACAGTTGCAACAATTCCATAACATAGTAGTTTTAACATGGAAAAGTTTCTTAAACAAGAAAAATACTCTTCAATTCTTAAACCCCATACCATGTTTAAGTTACATATTAGTAGTGGTCATACATGTTGAATCACACTGCAGAAACTGTGCTTAAAGAGCAAAGCGTGAGTATGTGTAGGAAAGAAAACTCTTATATGTACCAATAGGCTCAGCAGAAGCAGTCCGAGACACTCGCATGGGAGAAAATTGATAAGGGAAGCCTCTATTTGAGGTTAGCTAGCTAAGAGTGGGCGTTATCAGGCATGGTCAGGACAAATTCAATTGTGTTTCTCTCTAATGGAGAGCTGTTCTGCTGCCTGGCCATCCAAACATCACTAACTGGACATGATTAGCTCCAGATCTGAGAGCACAAACAGGCGCACACACATAGACAGTGTTCACTTCCTCATCTCACCGACATGGATGCTAAGACAGGCCTCCTACTTTATCCTGTGCCACGTCTCTTCACTTATCTCCAAAGCAGAAGGACTCTAAATATGTGGCCATGCAGCGATAGCATCTGAGAGCAACCACTAGCCTGTGTGTGCGCCTGTGTACTCTTGTACTTGACAGGAAAAGATGAGAGTTCTGAGTGCTTGTAAAGGCCAGTGCACAAGTACTTGGACCCAGCAGACAATACGTACTTTGTTGCGAGAGCTTATGATCTGTTTGATAACGATGCAGTCTGCAAGCACCAGGACTTTGGTAACAGAGGAGAGCAGCATGCGAGCAGCTTTCACCATGCCAGTCCTGTCACTAAACACCGTGCTGCGCCCATCACCCTCACACTGCTCCAGACTGGACACATCCGTCAGCTGAGCTATGGCAGTGCCTGCAGAGGAAAAACAGCAGAATGTAAGAAAAGTGCACACACACACACATACACAAACAAGCTTAGAGGCAATAACAAGATATTGTTGCTAAAGTGTTCAAACCGCTAATTACACTTCATGCCGCAAATCATGTGGATTGTTAAGAGGTGTGCTATTATATCTCTAAGTGATCAGACTTAAGATTTCAGATAAAATCCTTAAGTGAACCACAACTAAAGAATATTATATATTCTCTATTATATTATAGACTTGAGGGTGGGCTTTACTGACTTGAGCAAGTAAACAACCATAAAAAAACCACCCAGGGGCCCGTTCTTCGTACGTCGCTAACTCAGTTAGCTGGATTTGATTGTTGACGATTTGGCATGATCTTGGATTGTTTGGTTCTTGGAAGCTCATCCTGGTTATCTCGGATGTAATAAGCGACGTACGAAGAACGGGCCCCAGGTCTTGTAAGTAACTACAAAAAAAAACACTAAGAAACCCTCAAAATGCTTTAACAACCACATAATATATATATATATATATATATATTACACACAAACAACTGTTCAAATGGGGTTGGTAAGAAATGTTCATGGTTTTGGTATCTTTGCATTTGTTTGATCAAAAAAATTAAACAGTAATATTGTGAAATATTATTACTATTTCAAATAACTGTTTTCCTTTGTAATATACTTTCAAATGTAATTTATTCCTGTGATGGATAAGTTGAATTTTCAGCAGTCATTTCTCCAGTCTTCGTCATCACATGATCCTTTAAAATCTCTAAATCATTCTAATATGCTGATTTGCTACTCAAAAAAACATTTCTTATTATTATCAATGCTGAATATTTATTTTTATGATTCTTTGATGAATAGAAAGTTCAAAGTTATAATTACTATACTAACCCAAACCATAAAAACTATAAATGTTTTTGAATTAAAAACAAAAACAAATGATGAAGCATTTTTTCCTTTTGATAGCATCCAGAAAATCAGGTTCGGTCAGATTTAGCCAACTTCTTGGGACATTTTTTTTATTCATCCCCAAAATATAGCTAGAATAGGCCACAAAAAGTATTCGGACACTTTTGGGACACTTTCAAATTTATGAATGTCATTGAGGCAACTCTATATAAATCCTCACTAGCACTGAAACTGCTCTGTGAGAAACGCTTCAGGTCATGGAAAACAAATACACATACATAACATGTCTTCTCCCTTAAAAACAAACACTTATAGATGAACCAACAAGCATTCATAAAACTGCCACTGCTCTGAAACAAAAATAAGTTCAATACGTTTCACAGCACATTAAGTCACACACCATTTGATTATTTACAAAGCAATCCATCACTCCGGGTGGTCACTTTTTAAAACATCAATAAACATCTCACTTTCCTCAGTGGGCGTCTACTAGCACACAACCCTGTCTAGACACAAATACTATATGCTGGCTTATTTTTGGGCAGGGTGGCACGGCTGGCGTGTCATGTCCCAGTTGGAACGTGCTGAAAGGACGCTTGATGAGTGCAGTTCCCTGCCTCGTGCCTCAATAAAGCAGTATTATTCTGAGAGACGGAAAGACTGACACATTCAAAAGTGCAAGGAGAAAGAGGCTGAGAAATACAGACAGATGTTTTAGACATAGAAATGAGAGTAATTTCTGAAGGGAAACAGCTCTGTTCCATGTTCAATGACACATTTGTCCATCTGAAGACACCGTCCTGATTGCATCCGACAGCTTTTCTTTCTTAAATCTCAAAGTGGTTTTAACAATCAAGGTGCCTTGTGCAGAACGCTGCATTGTGGGCCAAATTACTTTGCCAGTTTGTGCACACCTATCCATAGTCATCTGACTGGGCACAATGCCCACATTTCCTGCTTTGTTGGTTTTCGTCTCGTTTAGCAGCGGCCATACTGAAACATTCTTGTTTCTGGAGGGGATTGTTTGCTGCCTCTGTGTCTTTCCTGAGCTTTGAAGCGGCGTCTTTGTGGAAGCTTATAGCCGAATCCCTTGAGCAGCACCAGAGACGTGGTGCAGTCCTTAGCGGCTGGCATTTTCAGCCAACTCTTTTCAGAGAGTTTCCTGCTTTAAAGAGACACGGCCTCAGGCATTGGGCTTGCATAGAGAGTGAAACATTGAGATCTCTGCAACGATGCCCTTTACAGACATCGTCTCAGCTTGCATCAGCTGCTTTTGAATGCACTTCATTAATTTAAAGTACTATAGTATCAAATCATTGCTCAAAAGCAGCTGTCTATCTGTCTATATAAGGCCGAGAGGTCCCTGAGAAGCAAGACAGAGAAAATAATGCATTCTCAGCAAAACTGCAACTAGAGTTCCCAAACTTCAGGTTATGAAAATGTTCAACTTTGTTTCAACAACAAATACTTTTATATCCCAGGAATTGATTTTTATTCAAACTAACAGATTTTTATTTCTTTTTGTTATATTAAGAACACATTAAAATGTCTTGATCATTTATTTTTGCTTTTCAAATGTCTTCTATGGATAGATTTTGTTTTGCCCTTGTTTCCGGCCCAGATGTTCAGTCTTAAAAATCCATCAGAAAAATATATTTTTAAAACTATAATCATTTAAAAGGGTGAAATACACATGAAGAATTTTGATATTTATTTTGTGAGAATTAATTATAGTAATTTTTACACAAATTAGTTAATTCATTTAGCTAAACTAATAAAAACTACTGAAGTTTGATTGTTGCTAACATTATCAAAGCAAGCCTGAGAAAAATCAAGGTAAATATCATTTGGCAGATGAAAATAATATTTTTTATTGTGTGTCAATTCTAATGAAGCTGCAATTGAAAATCGCAATTAATCAATCGTTGAAATCGCATTTGGTCTCGTACTGTATCGCGTACCTTGTCAGTGTCGTGCGCTTTGCTTGGCCATTTGTTGTGATAAACAGGAAAGTGTGTTCAAGCGCCAGCAAAACAGTGTAAAGAAATACTCTTTGTGAGAAGCAGTCAATCAGCAGAAGTTAAAAGCAGCTTGTAAGTGTATTTATTTCTTGTCTCAGTGTTTAGCGCAGTTATCGTTGCTAGGAAACGCTTGTTTTGTTTACTATGTGGAGACCTGCTGAAAATGCGATTGGTCTCGTACTGTATCGCGTATCTTGTCAGTGTCGTGCGCTTTGCTTGGCCATTTGGTGTGATAAACAGGAAAGTGTGTCCAGCTGAACTCAATTTGAGTTTTGTTAAACTAATTAAAAAGAAGCTTAGTTTACCACGGAAGCGGTCGCGGCTGCGGTCGTGTGAAGACCGAAGAGTGTAAAGACCATTGACTCTACCGTTCGACTCCATTCTTTCTTTTATTTTCTTAAATGTGTGTATATATATAGTATTTATAGAGTTTTAGCTTTTAGTTTTAATTACTTTTTCTTATTTGTAAGTCGCTTTGGATAAAAGCGTCTGCTAAATGACTAAAAGTAAAGTAAAAAGTAAATTGTTTTCCAAATTCTAATCAAGCTGTAATTTTTTTCCAATTGTGCAAAAGTAAGAAAATATTATTTAATTGTATAAAATTAGAATACATAATGCTAGTTGTGATAACAAGACAAAGGAGTCGGCTGTTTTATTCCAAAAAAAAAAACAGATGAACAAATGACAGAAACAACTGCTGGAAATTGCTAATAAACAAAAGATTTATATGTAATGATATTTAATTTTATTTGTAAAAAACACACAGAGCCAAAAGGGCCCATAGTTGAAGAAACAACCACAATGAATTGTATGCAGTGCACTTTAAAGCCACACAGACTTGTACTCAAAACACATCCTCCACCATCCTTCCTGCAGCCGAGAAGATGAAAGCCAATCACAGCAATGTAATCTCTACATCATTCAAAAAACTCCTGGATTTAAAGACGTGCAGGCCACTGCGTCACATCTGTGGTTACACACAAAGTCACAGGTCATTTCTCAAATCAGGGCTTCCCCTTTTCAATGAAAGCTCTCTTTCATCTCCTTCAGACGATGTGCTCTCGTACCTCAGCTGAACTGGTTTAGTTATTCTATAAACAAAAAGATTTCACCACTCTATAACATCTGACTTATTCTCCTGAGACGAGTCTACATTACTTTTTCCCCACCTGCCTAAATGTGTTTTGGTCAAAACTTTTGCCCGTCACACATGGGCGGCCCGTGTAATAATCAGGAGGATTAAATGCGTGGGTGAGCGTTCAAACACTGTGGGGAGTCTGATAACTAACTTGAAGCCAGTCTAATTCCGGTGTTGTTGCGCTGGGAGGTATGGGAAGGGAGGTGGCAGAGACCACCAACTATCTGTATTTATAGATGCAGAACAGAGCTCCTGTTATTTCAGACCGGAGGGACAAATGTAAACCACAACACACTTTGAGTCTTTAAGATAGTCGCATTTGATTGACACAGCACTTGTTTTGCTACTAAATACACAGTCGTGCAAAACATTATTTGGACTCTAAGCCACACTTGAAAGTGTATTAATTCATGACATTACATGATAAAAAATCAGACTAAGTGGCATTTATTTCAAAGAAATGTATCAAAAAAAATAATAAAATAAAATAAATTTTTAGGTCTGACAATTAAGATATCTCTACACAATGAAAAATGTTTGAAAAAAATACTTTGAAACAGTTTTCACTCAGAAATTTCACAAATGAGTAAAAGTAACACGTTAAATTTAAAATTAAATTTTGAAGTAGAAAGACTGAAATAATATTTTCTCGTAAAAAACATTCCAATAATGTTTTATTAACAACTTTAAAAAAAAATGTTTTATAGTGCATTAATTCCCAGGGTACTAGTCTATTAAATAAGTTAATGCAGAAATAAATAATTCTCAATCATCTAGTTTTTATACAAAGCCTCATAGATGTCAACTCATATCAAATGTATTTATTTCATAACTGCAGCTGCTTGCCTTTGTAAACCTCTTTAAACCGTCAGAACCGATCAAATCTCTTTGTGCGCGTGTTGGTTATTCGAAGAGCAAGCACAGCAACACTTCATCACAAACGAGAGATATGGAAACGCACATTTGTGGGGTATTTTTAGGCAAACTCTTCAGAGACAGATGGGACATCAAGAGTTTAATAGAAGAGAAACTGCAGCACTCTCCCTTTCACAAACCTCAACAGATTCAGGCAAAAAAAAAGCTGATCTTGGATCCATGCATCTAAAAACAGCTGCATCCATACAGTATGGATGTGAAAACCCCATTTTAATCAAATTATAGGCTTTAAATATATTAAACTGTGCATATTCATTTAAACCATGCAGCTTATAATAAAACTTGATAGACTCACTTTTTATGGCATTTGGCAGTTGATTTTTCAATTGGCTACATCCCACATAATGACAAACTGATTTGGATTGACTGGAATTTAATTAGTCCAACACAGTTTTTATATGAAACATAAAAATCACATTAAGGTTTAAGCTTGCTCACAGGCTTCTTTCATGTCGTTTGTCTCCATTTTGAGGATTTTAAATTCATTATACACTACCGTACAAAAGTTTGAGGTCAGTAAATTTGTTAATAAGGATGCATTCAATTGATCAAAAGTGTCAGCAAAGACATTTATAATGTTACAAAAGATTTCATTGCAAATAATCCTGAAAAAAAAAACTATCACAGTTTCCACAAAAATATTAAACAGCAACATTTCTGAAGGATCGTGTGACACTTAAGATTTAAGTAATAGCTGCTGAAAATTGTAAAAACTTTTGAACAGTAGTGTATATAAATGAAATACTCATTTTTGTAGGCGGCATTTCAATGATTGAATATTATTATGATCTAATGTTTCTTGAAGTACCTCATATGTTGCATGTATGATATCATGTTTACTGTTATAAAGAAAAAATAAAAGAATCATTAGAAAATGCATTTACAACAGTTACATGTCTCTGAATTTCATTCCATTTTATTTATACTTCCTTAAATTCATTTTGAAATGCAATTCCTGTATGCTACATCAATTAAATTAAATTTGAAAGGAATTTCAAATCAATTTTGCATGGTGTACAACCCTGACAGGCAGTCCTGAGCTTGTTGACAAGTTCCACAATGTTTAACCCAGCTGTCCATTTCCTGCTCCTCGTTGCCTGGTAACTCTACCCATTAAAACTGCTTAAGTGTCATTGCTCTTCCAGTTGAGTAGTGTCAGACTAACCTGCTCTCCGGGCCTCAAAGCAAGCCAGTCCCATCTCGTCCTTCAAGTCTTCATTCTCTGCTGCAATGGCTTCACCCACGGCCACGAAGCGGCCAACTGCAACACTGACCGCCTGCCCCACTCTCTGGATGGCCCTTAAGGTCTTCTCCGTCTTCTTGAGCTTGTCTTTGTGATTGATCAGTGTGGTAATCTGGAAAGAGACAAACAAAGCAATGTTTAGCAAAATAATGTTTAATATATGGTACATATTTCAACACAAAAGAAAATAAGAAGTCTCTTATGCTCACCAAAGCTGCATTTATTTGATCAAAAATATGGTAATATTGTGAAATATAAATACAATTTAAAATAGGCCTAACTGTTTTCTATTTTAATATATTTCAAAAGTTTATTCCTGTGACGGCAAAGCAGAATTTTCAGTGGAAATTACCACAATTTGATCAATCTAATGTGTCCTTGTTGAAAAATTTCTTCAGGAAAAAAAACTGCTGACCCCAAACCTGTACAATGGAGAAAGAAGAGGATAACAAAGAGTACAAGAATGAAAGTGAGTATCCTCTTCATCAACATATGTATAATGTCACTTGCTCTCACACTTTCAGATACAAACACAGCTACAGTCTTCTGTCTGTGTCAGACTTGACTTCATCAATCATTTACTCGGAGCTCTTTACAATTTCCGCTCTCAAGAGCTGAAATCCCTCACCTCCTGCTGATGGGTAATGGCAGGTGGCCTGCTAAAGGAAACGTTTAATTGGAGTACAACAGCAGGGAGCATGGACAACACAAGTGCCTGAGAATAATAGACTAAAACAGGCCGCATGGAGCAAACAGGAGCCTACATGTGCTACTGCCAACCAGTCAACAACAATATGACAAGTATAAAAAAACCTTCACTGAAAAGAACCTTTTAGAAGAAGTATGCAAATGTCCTTCCCAATATTTCAAATGTTAGCTTAGAATTGCACATAATCAGCGACAGATTTCTCCTGCTCAGCACCGTACATTTCAGCATGGACAGTGAATGATGAATGAATCTCGTACGCTTCATATTTACATTCCTCACGAGCGAGTCATCTGGGGTTTGACGTTTGGCATCATCCATCTATCTTTTCTGAATTCACTTAAAGGGGCCATTTCCCAGCTAACAGGAAACTTTCTCAGTAATTTGGCAAGGTTCTCTCAAGAAATATTTAAGTCTTAAAGGTGCAGTAGCAAAAACAGCCCGTTTAATTCTTATGGTCAAAGATATAGATGAAAATAGTCATGAAATCTAACTTGCGACAAGAAATATTGACCACATATGAACTTCAGGGAAAGTAATAAAATAGTACACATGTAAAACTGTGGAGACTTCACACTGTTCATTTTGCTTTGTGCTGTTATAATTTGTCATTCTGAGGGAGTTCTTTGAATCATTCCCATGCAGTCTTAAGTTGACACCCACATACAGAAGGAGAGAGTGATAAATCGAGGGGGAGGTGTTTCTACGTCATGCTGTGGTCCAGCGCTCGCTCTGTGTCTGACACATCTCCCTGAAGATGGCTGTAATCAGACACTCGGGTGAGAGATAAAGGGCCCTGGTCCCTGCCTCACCGCTCCTCCGGCTACGAGCTGTCCTGCCAACAAAACGAGGGTCATCCATGAGTCATAGATGGAGAAAAATGAAACATTCCCTGAGGAGGGGAAAAAATCCAGTTGGAGGATAAGGGTGCGAGGGGGCTGTGGACAATGGAGGGTTGAATGGTTCAATGTTGACATTATGTCAACAGTTCTGGAAAAGCACCACGTATAATGTTTATTCAGAGTTCAAGATGCTTATCTCACAATCTTCGGCTCAGGCAGTATGATGGTATATGTTGTGCAATGGAAAGAAAAAAAGATACTACTGTACTGTTAATATCATGATATTATTAGTTGTGCAAAACAAAAAATTAATAAAACAAAAATGTACATACACTACAATTTAATAATTTGTGGTCGTTACATTTTTTTAATTTTATGCTGCATTTATTTGATAAAAAATAACAATAAAATCTATAATATTAAATACAATTTTGAAATTTTCTATTTTATTATAGTTTAAAATGTATTTTATTCATGTGATGGCAAAGCTAGATTTTCAGCATCATTACTGCAGTCATTAATGTCACATGATCCTTCTGAAATCATTCTAATATGCTGATTTGGTGCACAATAAACATTTCTTATTATTATCAATGTTAAAAACATTGTTTTTCAGGATTGTTTGATGAAAGAAAGTACAAAAGAACATTTGGTTACTGTCGCTTTTGATCAATTTAAAGGGGTGGTTGATTGAGATTTACATTTTTTAACGTTAGTTAGTGTGTAATGTTGCTGTTTGTGCATAAACAATATCTGCAAAGATACGACGCTGAAAGTTCAATGCAAACGGAGATATCGTCTTTTAAATTTCTTTCAGTTTAATGCCTACAAAAACAGCTCATAGGGACTACAATGAGTTACTTCCCAGGTTTGTGACATCACAAACACAGAAATTTACATAAACCCCGCCCCCGGGAACATGCAACAAAGGGGACGAGGCCATGTTGCGCTGCTTTAGAGAAGAAGAGTTGTTGCCATGCCGTCAAAACTAGGGGTGCACGGAAAAATCTATTAATATATGAATCGCGATTCTGTCTTCTAATGATTCTAATGGATTCACAAGTTTCAAAATCAATGTTCTAAAGCAGCGGTTCTTAATCCTGTTCCTCGCGTCCCCTGCTCTGCATCTCTCTCTCTCTCTCTCTCACCTGATCATCAGCTTGTCAGCTCCAATAAACTGTTCCATTATACACTATGTCAGACAGATATTTTTCACATAGCTATGAGAAGCGTTAAACATGGCGCACGCGGTTGAGCATGCGGTTAAGCATGCGGTTGCCGTGCTGCATTAAAGCTTTAATCAGGATAAAACCATATATTAAAAGCTCTCTCTCTCTCTCACCTGATCATCAGCTTGTCAGCTCCAATAAACTGTTCCATTATACACTATGTCAGACAGATATTTTTCACATAGCTATGAGAAGCGTTAAACATGGTGCATGCGGTTGAGCATGCGGTTGAGCATGCGGTTAAGCATGCGGTTGCCGTGCTGCATTAAAGCTTTAATCAGAATAAAACCATATATTAAAAGCTAACAGAAGCAGTAGCATTTACAAATAACAACGTATCTAAAAGTATGAGAAAAACAAACAAAAAACATACCATTAAGAACCGTGTGCTTGCACAGGTTCTGCGCGATCCTCTTCATTAATATCCTCTGTGTCTCATTCGGGCTAAAATTGATAAGCAATACTGACGACGTCATGGTTTACAATACAACCGGAGCACATGCTGCTGAGCTGAGGGGCGTGACGATTAGACGCGCACTGGCGGTTTAGCCAATCACAACACACTGGACCAGCTAACCAATCTGAGGAACCGTGTGCTTGCACAGGTTCTGCGCGATCCTCTTCATTAATATCCTCTGTGTCTCATTCGGGCTAAAATTGATAAGCAATACTGACGACGTCATGGTTTACAATACAACCGGAGCACATGCTGCTGAGCTGAGGGGCGTGACGTTTAGACGCGCACTGGCGGTTTAGCCAATCACAACACACTGGACCAGCTAACCAATCTGAGCCCATCGCATATTTCTGAGGGAGGGGCTTCATAAAAACAGGAACTCATCGGAGCGTTCAAAGGAGAAGGGAGAGAGCGGTGTAGAATAAAGGTAAATTATGTGAAAAATAATGCATTTTTTAAACTAAGCATTAACACGTTAGACTGCACCCCGTAAACAAGATCAAGCCTAGAAAAAAAACAGTCAACCACCCCTTTAATGCATCCTTGCTGAATAAAAATATTAATTTAATTTAAAAAATTCTTTCTGACCCAAAACTTTTTAACTATACAGCATATATATCACAATATAAAATCACTCATACCGCCTACATATTTGGTCATACCCTTAATTCTGCTGATGGAAATGTTGGCAGGCGACTGTAGTGCGAGTAAATGAGTGAGACAGTGTTTGAGTCAGTGTGTGAATGTGTGTGTGAATCCAGCATGGCCTCAGTCAGTAAAGGTAATGTTGTGGTAACACTCACATGTCCTTCAGCAGTGGCAGTGCTCCAGAGAGAGACACTGACCCAAGACCGGCTCCAGTCTTACTCACTGAAGTCGGACCACAGAAACATGAGAAAGGTCTTAAGATCTATGCACACAAACTGTTTAAAGTATTGGCACACGTGTCTCTGAGTGAGAAGCACAGGCTGAGTGAAAGTGAGAAAGCACCGTGTGTATTTTTATGTGTCAGAGGGAGAGGGTGGTGGCACTCATAACTTCCTGTTGCTGGATTAGCACATGGCCCACTCTGGCTATGTCAACAAAAAAAGAGGCTGCACAAAAAAAAAACATTGATTCAACACAGCAATCGCTTCTGTCTAAATGCCGCTGGTAGTGCAAAGCCCAGAGGGCTATATTTATCTTGTGCAAAGATAAAGCTCAAAACTCACGTGAAATACTTTTCTAGAAGAGAAGATTGAGTCTGGCCACTCCGACATAAAGCCCAGATCGGTGGAGTGTTGTAGTGATATTTGTCCTTCTGTAGATTTCTCCCATCTGCATATATGATCATGGAGCTCAACTAGAGTGACCATCATGGTCTTGGTAACCACTCTAACCAAGACCCTTTTCCATCAATTGCTCAGTTTGGCCAGGTCCCAGATAAGGGTATGAATACTTATGCAATGGCATCATTTAAGTTTTTTATTTTTAATAAATTATAATATAAATAAATAAATGTAATAAATGTTAAAAACCTGTTTTTTGCTTTACCATTATGGTGTATGGAGTGTAGATTGATGTGGGGAAAAAGGTAATTTAAAGCAGTTTAGCATAAGGCAGCAACTTAACAAAATGTGAAAAAAATGAAGGGGTATGAATATTTTCGCAAGGCACTGTATATTTCTCTAAGGGCCAGTATGTGACTACAGTTCAAGCTATTGAACAAAAGCTGGAAATGCCTGCATGAACCTCCCATGGTTCCTTTTAGATTTGGTTTGAAAGAGAAGGAAAAGTAAAGAGATGTCTCAAAATTAGGCTCTATATTGATTTGTAAGAGTGAGTGCTCACAAAAAAATATGTATTTTTTATGTCTGGGCTGTAATAAAAGAACAATATATTTGCCAGGCTAACTAATCGGTTGATATTATCTGCACTAGCTAATAACCATTCCCACATAGTCAATTAAAGTCTGAACTTGAGCATGGATGTAAAAAATGTCCAGTTTATTGATACTTTAAATAATCTTTATACATAAACTACCGGGCCTAGACTTTTAAGACTATTGGTGAAAATGCTTCTATTTTGCAGAACAAATCATATTATCTGCATGACTTGAGGGACCAGTTTTTTTTTTTTTTTTTTAAATACACAGACTTTAATTTTGTTCTCATGCACAAAATGCACTTATTTGATTTGTAACCTAGAAATAGTTCAGAAACTTACATTTTTCTTATTCATTGTATATCATAATGTTTCATTAATTTAAAAAAAAATTGAATTCCCTGTGGGCAGTGCTCTGACATATCACGCAGCAGAGTTTTAGGTCAACCCCGGTTCGAGCCTTGGCTTGAGGTCCTTTCCTGATCCCCTCTCCATTCGCCTCCTATCTCTACTCAACTGTCCTGTCCAATACAGGCTTAAAATGCCCCAAATTTCAGATTTCAAAAAACATATTTTTGTTTCTCAGATCTTGAGCCCCATTACATCAGCCATCATCCACATTGCTTTCTAGATATTGGCATTGCCAAGCCCATTTCCATAAACTATTACTGAGGAGACAAAAAAGCAGCACCATTATGAAAGGAGACATGAAAGACAATCAGAATGTATTTATATTGACATCAGATGCATATGACAGCTGTTCTCAAGCACCCTATACATCTATCACATTGCATTTCTTTACAGAGACAATTCCATTTTCTGTTGGATATTTACTAGCTAATGTTCCATATGCATCTTATCACCCTCATAGAACAAATCTCTCTGGAAAGACATCTTGAGCAAAACAAGATTTAGCTCCTATGAAAAGCATTCGTGTTGATAAGTACAGCAAGATGACTAAACCCTGAATGAAAAACAGCCCTGATAATTTACTCCACAACATGAATTGTAGGTATATGCCAAACAGTGGCAGATGGATTGTGGGCTCAACAAGCTTTGTATTAAATTACTTTTTGAAATACACAAAACAAACACAAAGTGCATTCAAAGTTCAATAACAGTGATTTTTAACATCCAGGGGGAACATAATTATGGATTATAATGACTTATACTGTCTTTTTACGCATAAAACCATGTCTGCATTTGTGATCGGAGAAATGACAAACAAGCGCTACTCTACACTGCTCAAAACTCGCGTTAGAATCATCAGTGGCGTACTTACGTACTTACAGTCTGTGAGTCAGAACAGTATTTCGGCATTGTAGTCTACTCTTCCAGGATCAGGAAACAGTCCTCCATAAAATGTGTTAGAACGAGCCGTTTTAGGAAGCGTGGTTGACTCTTAACTTTTATAAAGAATATCTCTTTGGATTTGAGACTTTAGTCTTTGCAACTTTACAGGTTGGATATTTACTAGCTAATGTTCCATATGCATCTTATCACCCTCATAGAACAAATCTCTCTGGAAAGACATCTTGAGCAAAACAAGATTTAGTTACTATGAAAAGCATTTGCGTGATAAGTACAGCAAGATGACTAAACCCTGAATGAAAAACAGCCCTGATAATTTACTGCACAACATGAATTGTAGGTATATGCCAAACAGTGGCAGATGGATTGTGGGCTCAACAAGCTTTATATTAAATTACTTTTTGGAATAGACAAAACAAACACAAAGTGCATTCAAAGTTCAATAACAGTGATTTTTAATAAAAATGTTTAAAGAAATCACATTTTTAACTGGTTCAGTCTCGCATGCCTGTTTGTGCCCATTCTAACTGCACTAAAATATGAATGACTGCCCTTGTAAGAAGTGGAGCTCAACCTAAATTTAAAGGTGATGAATACTGTTTGAATAAACGACTGAAATAGGATATCGCAATGGCATTACATGACACAATGTTATTGCACTTTGACACAAATTACGCAATTCTGCTGCCAAAAAAGCATTTCCCGGGAAAAACTAAATGCATTCCACTTTTATCACGGTCCATCAGAGTGAAAGATGAAAGAGATCCTTTTAATTTCAAGAGCTGTACCTGTGGAGAACGAAAAGCTCCATCACACTCTTTTTCAATCTCATGCTGGGTAAAAGGACAGAAAGAAGATAAAAGATGAAAGTGGTAAAAAAAAAGGATGATTTAAAAAAATTAAAGGGGTCATATGATGTTGCTAAAAAGAACATTATTTTGTGTATTTGGTGTAATGAAATGTGTTTATGCAGTTTAAAGTTAAAAAAACACATTATTTTCCACATACTGTACATTATTGTTTCTCCTCTATGCCCCGCCTTTCTGAAACGCGTC
>NW_015659919.1:626636-629649 GCF_001515625.1 Sinocyclocheilus rhinocerous | reverse complement strand
GTGTTAGAACGAGCCGTTTTAGGAAGCGTGGTTGACTCTTAACTTTTATAAAGAATATCTCTTTGGATTTGAGACTTTAGTCTTTGCAACTTTACAGATCTTCTTTATGCACCAAGAGTTTGTAACACTCCAAAGAGAAAGGAAAAATTGAAATCGCATCATATGACCCCTTTAAGAAGTGATCACATAAGTTGGTCCATGTGACTCTCTCATCAAGTACGAGGAGATATTTGTACCAAAAACACATCATGACATTATGACAACTCACTCAATCATGCCATAGGGCAAAAGCTGTTTAAACTAACAGTAATTAAACATTTGTCTGACATTGTATGAGGAATTAAGTCATAATCATCCATCATCTTGATGCATCCCAAAGATGGTCTCCAAGTTAAAAGACTACTGAATAATTTCTAATACAAGATGATTTAAAGATACCTTCTAGAATTCAATTCTACACCATTAAATCCTTCAGGTTAATTATTATCAAATTTTCCATTTCTACCAGCAACACTATTATTGTGCAAAAAGCAGCACTGATATATAATCATGCTTTTGGAAATTTAATCATAACTCAATGTCCTTGAGTTTTCAGATGCTATCTGATGCATAGATGTGAGTTTTACACAAGGGAGTAGAAGAGGTCATGATAAAATGGGCACAATACAGTCTGCATTGCTATTGGCTAGGTGAAGTTACATTGGGTTCTCTGGTTAAAATCCAATAAGACAGAAACAGATAATTAAGACCAGAGAGTAAAACAGGTAGCAAGTGCCAGGTCTGAATAGGAAACTGGCACATTGGCACTTCGCTTATTTAATGTGACTGAAACTGGACTGGATGAGCTCATCTTACAGTATAAATAGGGTTGGGTACCGAAACCCGGTGCCATATGTAACCGGTATGTACTAGAACCGAATCAGAACGCAGATTTCGGTGCCTCATTTCGGTGCCACTTAAATGCCAGAGCGATCGATTTAAATATTTGTCCTGGTTCTCTGAAATGGACGTAAGACGCATGGGCGTCGCTAGGCCATTTTTAGCGGGGCTATAGCGATTAGCTCCATAAACTGTACATGTTTAAAATCATGTTTGCCTCAGAGTCAGTTCTCATTTTTAAATTTCATATGAAAACAGCGGCAGACTATTTGTCTCCTCCCCGTCTTTCAGCGTGCTCTTCAATTCCGCAGACCGCGGCGGCGCAGCGCGAGTGGACTCAAACATAAGACACAAGGTGTGTGTTTATCGATAGATTGTTATAATATCTGTATCTGCGCAGTTCTTTGTCATAAATAGAGTTTACAAAAGGTCACGAGGGAGCAATCGGTTTCCCATCTACTGTAAAGTTTTCGCTGCGTTCACCGCTCATCACACCATAGCTGTTTCCTCCAGCGGAAATCTAGCCCTTAACACATATGAACACATACTTTATAAAACGATCATATTGCTATTTTCATTTGAAAATGTAATATTTAATATAAAACATATTACAGTGCATGTGGCATACCATACAGTAATTCACAGAACTGATTAAAGACAGTGACAGACAGCACTCAGTCAATTCACTCATTTTAACAAAAAATTAGAGTGATTGACAGAGATATAGTAGAAACATTATGTGTGGTTTTGTATTAAATATTGTTTTGTATTAAATAATGACCCAGATCGTAAAATATATTAGCCTTTCGTAAAATACATTTATTAGCCTTAGAGTAAGGGAAGCACAACTCGGGAAATGAGAGCATCCAAGGAGCATGTGAATGCTATGTATATTTATTTTTTATATTTTTAATGTTCTTTAATGTTATCCATCGTTTTTTATGTGGCTCTTTTTAAAAAAGTATCGGTTCAGGCACCATTTAAGCACCGGTACCGTTTTAAAAGTATCGATTTGGCACCGGTATTGTAAAAAAAAACAATCGATACCCAACCCTAAGTATAAAGCAGATATAAAGCAGATAAACACTTTGGGAACATACCCAGACTCAATGCATCTGTTGAGATTTAAGTCAACAACAAGTGGACACATTGCCGTCCCATTAGGCCACAAGATCTGAGATATCAGATTTAAAAACGCTTAAAGGTGGGGTATGTATTTTCAAAAATGCTTTAGAAAACTGAGTCGGGCCGAGTACCAAAACAAACTTGTAGCCAATCAGCAGTAAGGGGCGTGTCTACTCGTGATGCGGAGGAGAGAGCGCTCAGTGCACAGGACGGACATTAGCCGAGCCGAGCGACAAAAAGATAGAGATGGCGGATAAAAAACAAAAGAGGAAAACGTCTGCGGAATAAAAGAAGGCTTACGATAAGGCAAGAAGTATGACCCATGTAAATATCGGATCAGCTTTCCAGCGCTGGAGAGAACTCAAGGAGCGGAAGGCCTGCGATCGGTCGCCGAGGTTACTTTGTTTCTTCTCGATAGGTGAGTAACACCAAGTCTACACCAGACGCGACAGTTGTCGTGCCACGCCGCAACAGCCAAAGTCTGTCTACACTGGACGCAACAAAGCGACTGTTCAAAATCATTTGAGATTTGTGTCAATACGTCATAAATAGAACGCAGCAGCAGTTTTCTGTCAGGGATTTGTCGTGTCGCCCCGCATCCAGTGTAGACACCATCACTGATTATAATGAGTTCTGTAGTATTTTGTCGCGCTGCTCGCATCCGGTGTAGACATGGTGTAACATTGGTTTTGCTTTGTTTCACAGAACTAATCGTTGCCTGGGTTGTGTACGTATGTGTGGGGCGGAGCTATCAAAATAGGGCGAGACCCTTTTGGCGTAGGGGTCTAGGGGCGTGTTTGTTTTAATGATTTGAAATATCAACATTGGCTACCAGAAATCACTTACCCCACCTTTAAATAATATTTTGTTTAAAAAAAAAAAAGTAAACTAAAATAATTATATTTTAAGTGCTACAAGTGAGGTTAAATGCTTAAATGTGAATAAATATAAGTTTTGTAAATGCATTTCTATCATGACATCTCTCTGAAGATTTTAGCATTATAATGGA
>NW_015659919.1:624778-626074 GCF_001515625.1 Sinocyclocheilus rhinocerous | reverse complement strand
GTTAATGTATTTGGTGTTGGAGGAATAGATCTGCTACACTGCTGCTGCTGTTGCTGTTGGTTATTGCTGTTGTTGTAGATTATTGCTGCTGCTGCAAAGCAAGTACAGGAACTTGCTACTGCCAATACAATCACCCATACAGTGCTGTGAGTATTTAAGACATACTGCTGCTGCACAAATAGCATATATAGCAGATCTACACAGGTGGAGCTGGGGAAGGTTTCAGAGGTACCTGCGCCATCTAGAGTTTCATGACAGAACTTGACATTTATACTACACACCCGCTAGGGTTGCACAGTTTAGGGAAAATTTTTATTGAAATATTATTTTTTGTATTACAATTTTTTTATAATAGCAAAAATGTGATTTAAAAAAAAAACTCATGGTTTGCTTGTTTAAAAGACCATTTTGTCCAAGTATTTTGTGAATACACACCAATATAATTATAATAATTATTATTATTATATTTTATATTTATAGTAATAATAACAACAATAATTATTATTATTAAAAGTATTAAACTAAGAAATATTGCCATTGTAATTACAATGTAAAAGAAAAATAATCACCAGAACATGAGCTGCTTGTGTGTAAATAAACACAGTGCTGCACTTCTCTCAGAAACATAGCGCATATATATCTTTTTCATTAAATCGCGGCCTTTGAAATTGTGACACTGTGTAGGCTAATTATATTTTTCTATCAGTCTATACTGCAAGTCAATGACACTTCCACCATCTTTAATTGTTAAAATGACCTCAGGGATCCCCTTACAATAACATATAAAATAGGCCCAACTAAGGAATTGTTTTGCTGCTCTCATACATACTCTCATCATGGTGATTAAAGCACAGACTCCACCTAAATCAAACCAGAGGGGCTTGTGATAAGGTACCACGGGTCAACAATGTAATAGACTCACTGATCTATTCCCGTACACTCATTATGGCACAATGTTTGGCTAAAGCCAAACAGGCAGAGAGCCAAACGTGAAGCCAGAGCACATGTGCACTGTACATCACAGCGACTGAACTTGCTATATAAACAAAAACCTAATGAGAAAAGGGTAGCTTTTCTACCTTGGCATGCAAGAACAAGCATACCGGCCATTGTGGGATATTTTCAGGCTCCACATGAAGGCTGCAGACCACCACTTTTGTTTTGCATGCATTCCTGGCGTTTTATCCCTTTAACACGCCTGATAGGTTATGTGATGGTGGTCTTTTTATTATTAGATTAGGTGGAACCACAATTTCCCAGGCTTGAAAAATGTGCTCATCATGTGCAAAAAGACTT
>NW_015659919.1:624216-624749 GCF_001515625.1 Sinocyclocheilus rhinocerous | reverse complement strand
ACGAGAATGTTCTCTTAAAGAGACAGTGGCAAGGAAATGAACACAAAGACCATGTTGCCATATGGCCACACCATGCGGTAGAGGGTTAAACACGCCTGATAGGTTATGGTGGTCTTGTTATTATTAGATTAGGTGGAACCATAATTTCCCAGGCTTGGAAAATTTGTTCATCATGTGCAAAAAGACATCAAGACCGTGAAAATGTATGTGCAGATACAGCATATCTATGAACTTAAGAGCCATTCAAGTTCACAGAGTAGAAATGAATCATATTTTTCTTTTAAACCTTCAGGTCATGTGGTGAGATTCTGAGATTAATACAGTTCCAACTTTCTATCACAGACATGTATTATTTGAAAAAGTCAGCACAATGGGGAAAGTTCTCTTTTATCTGTGTTTGCAGACTACATCTGAGCTGATATGACAGGAAAGTGTGGTCTCCTGTACCTGCGAACTATACAGCAGACATTCAGGGCTGCTTTTCACTGTGATTTAACACAGATGTGCCTTAGCAGAGAGATGAATGGCTAGAT
>NW_015659919.1:591618-623351 GCF_001515625.1 Sinocyclocheilus rhinocerous | reverse complement strand
GGGGGGGGAGTATGTAGTGCTGTTGGAATGCGTGGGCTAATAATACCCAGTGATTGGTGAGCTTTGTGCCCTGCCAAGAATCACTGGCTGCACAACAGCACGGATGTCAAACTGCTCGCCCATTTAATCACTCTTTATACGGTCAGCGTTTAACTTGATTTTACCCACACTTGCTCTGCATTAATGCCACCGGTTAAAACAAGATGCATGGTTTTGGAGTGGCACAACCTAAAATATAGAAGTAAGCATTCATTACAAATACTTGCTATCATCCACAGTGAGTTACAGTACACTAAACACAGGACACTAAAGGGACTTGAAGGGATGTGCTTGTGGGTACAAAGGTGTTACATCAGGCTTGTGACCTCAGTTGCTCTTCACTTTCCAGACCATGCATATTTGGAACCAGCCACTTTTGTATTAGCAGCCCAGATCCTTGAAGACAGCAATCACAACACATTTGAGAGTGAAGCAGAATATTATATAATATAGGGAATTATACAGGGCAGGATTTGATTATATCTTTTGGGTTTTGACTGGATATACTAGACTGATATTAGTAGAACATGAAGTCAAAAATTAACATATTTACTTCTCAACACATGTTCTTGGTCTTACTGTGAACACTACATAATGGTGCATATTATTCCAAAGAAACAAATAAAATAAGTATTAGGTTTTAAAAGTATTTTTCAAATGTAATGATTTTTAACATTTACCAAATTTAATATTATTACAATTTTAAACGTTCTGTCATGAGATCACAGTAATTTTATTATACTGACAGACCTAGTTTTTAACCTTAAGGAATAAAAACAAAGCATGATTCAAAATACTCTAACAATGAGCAGGGAAAAAGATAGTATGCTGTCAACTTACTGCTGTAAACATATTTAAATTAATTTCCCTGATAATATGTCTGTTAGTTTAGTCATTAGTACAGTTGCAAGATAAAAACTTCTAAAAAAATAATAATAAAAAAATAAAAATTATTTTTATAGACATTTATGATTAATATTTTGCCTGACACAGTATAAAAACATAATATTAAATGTATAATATTCTTTATATTTATATATGAAAATATAAAGCCACCTTATCTATATTTTAAAAAGGGGGTCCCTTCACTGTAAAAAATGACCGTGAATTTAACGGTAAAAGACTGTAAAAATGCTACAGTAAAAACCTGTTAAATGGTTAACGGTAATACCGTAAATTTTACGGATTTTTTTTTTACAGTGTTGCAAAGAATCATATCATATTTAATATAAAGACCACTTTTCACAAATCAATCAAATCCTGATGTATAAAATCAAGTCCTACATATTCTGCACATTTTTCTCTTTGAATATCATGTTTCACTTTCATAAACATCACATTACAAAGGTAAAAAGTGTTGCAAATATCATGTCAATTCTGCTATTATTTTTCCCACCAATGCAGCATCTGTTACAGCATCTATCAAAAGCATGCACTAATATCATGCAGCATCTATCAAAAGCATGCACTCATAAAAAAATGCACAATAAGTCCAAGGGCATTAAGAAATTTCTGTCTTTCACAAGTGAGGTGAACACATTCTTAAAAAGGTCTGCTATATAGTTATCTGAAATTCATGTGTCTCAGGGCAGACTGATAAAAAGCTTCCAGATCTCTTTGCAGTACATGTCCTTCTCACTGCTCCACGCTCATTCAGTGGATTCAGCGGAGCACAATAAAGCCCTTTCATTCTGCAGCTCTGATGTAAGCGTGATTACCGACTCGAGAGGAAGGGGGGAGCTGGCAACGTGACCGCTCACTGAAACTTCTCTCACAAATACCAAAAGCACACAGCCACTCTGACCTTGTCATTACTGTAAGAGTACACCATTAAATAGAGGGCAAAGGTGAGGTACATTAAGGTGGAGAGAGCACAGAACAAGCATCCTGAGGTACACTGTGGATTTGCAGAACTCCACACCAATCTTAAGGGTTAGAGCTGCAAGGGTTTCATTCTTTAGCATCAAAATGTTAAAACTGATTTTTCATTTTGTAATGCTGTTTTTGCCCTTTTTTGCCTTTTACACTGCAAAGGTGGCACAGAATCACTTCTGAAGTGGCATGTTGTTGTCTTTACACAGACTGTTTAATGCTGCTCAGAGGTGACATAAATGCATTTTTAAAGCAATCACAACCTGTATACTTTGACACTAGGGGCTGAGGTGGGTATGGAAGTCTGTTTCCGCCACTGAAATTTTTTTTTAAAAAGGTAATTACGACTCTCACACAATTCTGACTTTTTTTCTCAGAATTGCATGATACAAACTCACAATTCTGACTTTTTTTCTCAGAATTGTGTGATATAAAGTAGCAATTGGAAGTTATGAAGTCAGAAATTCCAAAATATAAACTCCCAATTCTGAGAAATGAAGTCAGAATTGTGTGATATAAAATCGCATTTGCGAGAAAAAGTCAGAATTGCGAGTTTATATCTCCCAACTCTGACTTTATTTCTCACAATTGTGAGTTTATATCTTCCAATTCTGACTTTATATCTCCCAATTCTGACTTTATTTCTTACAATTGTGAGTTTATATCTTGCAATTCTGACTTTATATCTTGCAATTCTGACTTTATATCTCGCTACTTTGACTTTATAACTCGCAAATGTGAGTTTATATCATGCAATTCTGAGGAAAAAGTCAGAATTGCGAGTTTATATCTCACAATTCTGACTTTATAACTCAAAATTGAGAGTTTATATCTCACAATTTTGAATTGAGAATTGCAAGAATTTCTGAGAATTCTAAATTGCGAAATGTAAACTTGCAATTGCGAGTAAAAAAGTCAGAATTGCGAGAAAAAAAAAGAGTGGCGTAAAAAAAAAAAAGAGTTGTAAGATAAAAAGTCACAATTACCTTTTTTATGTTTATTCAGTAGAGGAAACGGGTCAAAGCTGGAATAATTTAGTTTTGGCTTTTATATGACTCTGCGTCTACATTTTAAGCAGGCACAGAGCAACCATAACTTGGCTGTGTAAAGGCACTTTTAAATTCAAGGGACCAGAATATCATTTGTGGTTGGATGTGCAGCCACCTAATGACCCAAAATGCCCTAGAAACCGCCTTGAACCACCCAGAACACCCTTTAAAATCACATAGCAACGAGCTAAAAACTCTCGAAACACCTCCAAACTCCAAAGCACTGCCCCAGAAAGTTTTGCACAGGAAAATGTAAAAATCTCATTTAGGAAAAAATATCTTGCTATTATTGAACTGAGGATCACATCTTCCCACTATAGCAAAGCTTTTCTTAGTGTGATTGTCATGAGAAATCTCCTTCTCACCCTCTAATGGCTTGGCCGAAAGTGAGAGGTCACGTACAGTACACATAAACCCATTCTCGCCTCCAGCTTTGACAAAGATGATAGTCGAGTCCTCAGAGTTCATGCACCAGGTGTCCCAATAAGAGGGTGAAAATGAGTATACATTTCCAGTTCATCGCACACCAGCCAAGCAGCATTTTCACTGAGTAGTTATCCTCATGCATTCATGAAACCAAATTCACATTTACATAAGGGATGATGTAAGCGAATACAATATATGCTCAAAGTAGGGCTGCACGATAAATCGCATGCGATATTTAATGCGCATCTTGTCAGTAAAGCCAGTTCTGTAATCATGCTCAATGTGAAATGCTGCTCAATGTGAAAGCACGCACGTGATGGAGATTTACCGCTGATTACAGAACTGGCTTTACTGACAAGATGCGCATTAAATATCGCATGCGATTTATCGTGCAGCCCTAGTTCAAAGCATTCTATGCTATGGATACACTAAATATTAAAGGGGTCATAGGATGCCCATTTTCCACAAGTTGATATGATTCTTTGGGGTCTTAATGAAAAGTCTGTAACATAGTTTGGTTAAAATTTCTCAATGGTAGTGTAAAAAACACTTTTTTTACCCTGTCAAAAACAGCTCTTTTCAGATCAAGCCGTTTTTGTAGCATTTTCCTTTAAATGTTAATGAGCTCTGCTGACCCCGCCCTTTCTTCCGAGCTGCTCTCAGAGAGACGGTTTACTTTAGCGGCATTCATCGTGAAACTTGCTAATTAGCACATTATTAGGATAGGCGATTTGCAAAGATTCATTACAAAACATTATACTCACTTCTTCTGTAGATGAGGCTGGATCATGAATGATTCATGCGAACATAGACGCATTTATGTAGATCGGGGGCATGTAGAGGCGCATTCCCTTCAGAAACAAATGTAATCCACTGCGAGTTCAGCGGCTCAGATGTCGGGAGTAAATGACGACTGCTATGTTCATTATTACATCCGACAACAGAACACCTCAATCGCTTAGGAGTCATTCTTGTCTACATCTGCTCCGAAGGCGAAACAATGGCAGACTGATGACAGCTCACTCAGGGCGGGTCTAACGTAAGACGCCAGTCCAGTCTGTACTGAAACACTACTGTCAATCAAACTATCGTGGGAGGGGCCTGTCTGTGTGACGTCACACAGACAGGCATCTGAGATCGGCTCGATTTGAGAAAGGGGAAAACATTTAACCAGATTTTTAAAAAAACACTGGGTGGATTTTTATCATTATAGGGTGGTTGTGTACACACACTGCCAACACACATTTCAGTTCAAACAACTTGTAAAAGTGCATGTAGCATCCTATGACCCCTTTAAAGTTGTCATCATATTCACCTTCATGTTGTTCAAAACCTGTTTGGCTTTCATTTTTCCATGAAACAAATGAAGAAATTAAAATTGTGATGGTCGCTTGTTTGTCATGCAATTACAATGAATGAATATGGAAGCGTTTAAACTTCAAAAAGGATCTAAAGTAACATTAAAGTAGTCAATACAACAGTTTTTCTGATTTATGTTTAAGTAAAATGACAAAGCTATTGCATTGATAAGAAAAAACATAAAATATAGTAATGTAAAAATTTTTATGGTAACAACGTAACAATAATCCTGTAACAAGCCTTTTTCAGGTTTCAAAGAAGGTCTATGTAAATTATGAATGTTACTCTATCCTTGAAATGAACTTCATGCCAGCAATTCAGAGATGCAGACTTGTCAGTCAAGAGAAACACAAGCAGAGGAAAAACAGTTTCCACATTAAGGCTCAGCACAGGACACTCTCATGGCCCACCAACAGAGTTTTCTAATCAAGCAATAAATGAGAAATGATGAGACACAGAGGAAACAACCTCTGACTGGTTCTGGTTCTAAAATTCTATACTATGTCTAAATAAATTAAAACTAAAATCAATCATTTTAAATGCTATAAGTAAATAATGTTCAGCACGAAAAAATAGATATTCATTATCTTCATATATCTTCAATATTCATTATTAGAGATTTATTATTAGTAATTCTATTTTTAAAGAGTAGCATTAAGTAAGTTAGAGGACATGACTTCCCTTTCCAGTTCTGTACTATATTGCCCCGACACTTTATTTTTCCCTATTTAATATATCATGCTAGACCCACTGTTTCAGTCTTCACTAACCCGGTCACTTATGGTAAGGGGCGTTACATTTCCGACGAGTGCTTGCGGTGTTCGGCCAATCACAATGCACTGGGTCAGCTGGCCAATCAGAGCAGACTGCGCTTGTCGGAAGGAGGGACTTTGTAGAAAACTAAGCGTTTGAGAGAGGCGGGGCATATAGGACCTACAATAATGTACAGTATTTGAAAAATAATGTGTTTTTTGAACATTAAAGCATGTCAACATATTCCGTTACACCAAATACACAAAATAGTGATCTCTAAAAAAAGCATCATATGACCCCTTTAAAGAAACATAAGATACAATCGCTACTTCCTAAGACAAGGTTTCCCTAAAGAATGAAGTTTTCTTATCCGTTTAATTTGCAGCCAGCTATATTCCATCTTGTCAAGCCTCCAGGCTGAGAAGACAACTTAAAATTGCAATGCTTCACGGGGTAAGAAATTTAACCTCACAGAATGTTCCTGCAATAAGGGTACCATAAATTGATTTGGATAAAAGCCTCAGCTAAACGACAAATTAGCCATTAGCTTGAGAATTTCACAATGCAGCTCAGAGAAGTGCCCAACAGCACAATATAAGACGACTCAACTACACTTCCATTTAAAAGTTTGGGCTAAGTATGATGATTTGTTCAAAGAAATCTCTCCCATGATAACCAAGGCTGCATTTATTTGATCAAAAATACAGTGATATTGTGAAATGGTATTAGAATTTAAAATAACTGTCTGTTTTCTATTTTCATATATTTTTAAATTTAATTTATTCCTGTGATGGCAAGCTGAATTTTCAGCAGTAATTACTCCAGTCCCCACATGATCCTTCAGAAATCATTCCAATATGTTGTGCTGCTTTGACTCTTTGATGAGTAGAAAGCTCAAAAGAGCAGCATTTATTAGAAATAGAAATCTTGCTTATGGAAAGTATTAATTTCTTTCACCAAAAAAAAAAAAAAACATACTGACCCTACTAAACCTTCGAGCAGTAGTGCATGTTGAGAACAATGGCTGGTCTCTCCGTAAGAGAGATAACACAATGTCACGCTGGTGTGTTTTCGCTGGTGACTCACTGCAGAGTGTGGGAAGAGCACAGGCTATTTCTGTTTAAAGAGTATTAGCGGGCGGAGGGGACCTTAAGGGCTCGTGCTTCGCCTATTCTCTTCGGCTGTCATGCCCCATCATCTGTCCAAACTGATGAGGCATGAGGAGAGAAAGAAACTCTTGTTCACACTCTTATTTGATGGAAGGGGAGATCCTTAAACAACTGATCTGCTTAAAGGTATAGTTCACCCAAAAATGAAAATTCTGTCATCATTTACAAAAGAAGATATTTTGAAGATTGCTGGTAATCAAACAGTTGGTGGTTGCCATTGACTTCCATAGTATTTTTATCCTACTATGGAAGTCAATGGCAACCACCAACTGTTTGATTACCAGCAATCTTCAAAATATCTTCTTTTGTGTTCAACATAAGAAAGCAACTCATACAGGTTTGGAACGACATGAGGGTGAGTAAATGATGACAGAATTTTCATTTTTGGGTGAACTATCCCTTACCACATAAAAACTAGAGCCCGGCCGATATGGGTTTTTTTGGGGGCCGATAACGATACCGATATTTGGGAGTAAAAAAAAAAAAAAGGCCGATATCGATATATCAGTCGATATTCTTTGTGTATATTATAGTACAGTACCAGTCAAAAGTTTAGTCCACTTCGCAGGGCACTTACGGTCGAATAAGACCACGCTTGAATGCTGCTGCCTGAACAAGAGACCTCCTTACTGAAGTGAAAGTGTTGGCTGGTGTCACTATCTCGCAAACGCGCCGGCGGATCTCCACCAAATTCGGGGGGCTCCTTTCAGCTCGAGGAGCCCTCTCGAACGCGCCACCCTCCGCGCGTCGGTAGCCCCCCGGGATCTCTAGATCGGTCGGCGCCGGACCGCGAATTTAACCACCCGTAACTCATCCAGGTTGCCAGTAGCAAACAATGGAGCGCACTCTGCTGGACAAACTAAGTAATTACACTATTTCAAGCATTTTATCTGCGTACATGCTCTGTAAAAAAAAAAAATTTATATCGGCGGCGTATCGGCGGCATATTCGCAGATACCGATATATCGGCGACAGGCTCATATCGGCCGATAATATCGGCTAAACGATATATCGGTCGGGCTCTAATAAATACCATGGTATATGCATACAATCATCTGTATGTACCATTTGATATTGATACCTTGGCACCACTTCAAAGAAAATGATGAGGGTTTATTGCAAAAGTATGATAAAACAACAGCTCACATCAAAGAACTACCTTTAACCGAACAAAATGCAATTATTGTGGTCTTACAGATTTTCCACAAACAATGAGCCCTTTATTCTCTTTGTCTTTGCTTTATTGCTGCTATAACCGCTCTGTAAAAGCATTCATTCAAAGCTCATGTGCGCATTGTTCCAATACCGCCATCATCCAAACTCTCACTATACCACATCCATATGTGTCTGAGTAGATCTGTGGAATGAAATACGCTGTGTCTTTGGATTTACGAGGGGTTGTGGGTTTGTTTTATTATGTGAGAGCGAGTGTCTTGGCTATAGATTCCACCTTCTCCCTGGCATACTGTTACCTAAGATGTATGCCTGGTTTTAATGTGGCCTGAATTTTAAAAATGACTCCAGAGCCATAATAGATAAAAGGAAAGCTGATCTCTTTGCAGCACGTGTGGTCTCAAAGGTATGTCAATGAATAGAGGAAAGCTTTAAAGAAGTCTACATCTCAGCAAACATACCTTCAAAATAAGCTGAAATCAAGCATGAAGGTACTGTAACTTCGTATAAATGAGAATAAACAGGGTGACCTTGATTTGGTGTTCCTGGATCAACATCTTTTGTTAGTCCTGCAACAGCATTTTTGTCAATCAAACATAGTCCTAAATGAGGTTGATATGAAAGCTGTTCAAGCCCCAAACCTAGCCCTAAACCTAAAATCTGATCTGGTTAATGGAAATGTTCATAAAAAGATTCACATACGATTATGTTGGTCCTGGAACATGGCAAAGTCTTGATCAACCAACTTCAACTATAATACACTAGAGTTAGCCTACTTTGAGGATTGCCTGCTAAGAGTGAAAATAAATACCAACCTCTTTCTGTCTAATTCATTATCACCCAGAGTGTCTAGATGAAGACAACACCAAATTGCAATTATCATCTCGTTATTTTATCACATCTTTGGAAAAAGACAGCAGCAGTCTACTTCAAAAAGTTCATCCCTGGTGAACGAGGTGTCTGTCTAAAGCACCATCAAGAAGGCAGCTCTGCCTGATGACAGAAAGGCAGTACCTTAGAAAAGGCCCCCAACCATCAATCAGATTTTCTTTCCAATCCAATGTTTTTAATCTGCTAATCTCTTAGGAAATCAATTAAGATAGGCCTGAACTGGAAATGTAATATTGATATGATGTCAGGGCTGAATGAGACCGGTGGTACTACAATTTGATGGAGTAAAGAAAAGATTAATCATTGCACGTCACAGTTCTGAAACCATACGTGAGAAGGCGGCAAAGAAGTCTTCTTAAAGTGAACATGCTTGGACAGGGCTTGATTTTATCTATCTGGAATTGACTGGATTCTGAAAGTAGATGTTCCATTCCAGAATGGAGACCAGCAATGTGCTTAATTAAAGTGATGACTTTAAATTGCACTAAAGGATCTACAGAAATCAGTTACACTGCAAAGTAAAAAATGAAACAGGTAATTATGAGTCTAAAATAAGAAACAAAGTCACAATTTTAAGGCACAGTTATGGCAAATTAAATTATAATTTTGTTATATAAAGTCATATATTGAGATATAAAATTGTAATTATGTGTTGTACAGTCATGCTATTGAGAACCAGTGTTGGGAGTAACGCATTACAAAAGTAATAATATTACAGTAGTATATTACTTTTTGCTGTAACACAGTAATATAACGCATTACTAATAAAATTTGGATAATATTATTACTCGTTACAATCTCAGTAACGCAAGTTACAACAACATATTTTAACTCAAAATTAAGTGGTGAATTTACCAACACAGCAAAACAGCACCAGAGAAAAAATTCAGCGGGTAAATTAGTTTGTCTATCTTCTGTTGCTGGAATTAGATGGTTGAGATGACTGCAGAGACGGATTCTACATTTGTGAGATGGACACACTCCTGTTATTTTCAGTTCATCGGAGAAAAGGATAAGAATGCATAGTCAGGTGCAATATGTGCAACACCAAACTCTCAACATGGAGAAATAGCACGAGTAAAACCTGGAAACACCTGGACTGGTGCCACTAACACTAAACTATCGGAGAGAGAGCTGCGGGGTCGGAGAAGAGAAAAAGACGGCGGACGAGAAACAAAAATTAAGTTTAACTAAAAATAAAATCTGTTTTTATTAAATCATAGTGTATATATAAAATGAATGAATATGCGAAATATTTGACTTAAATAGCCTAATTAACAGATTAACAAAACGAAAGGAAAAGACTGAGAGATAGGCTATGTTGCTGAGTTTGGTTCATATGCTATTTGTGTGGCGCGGCGCTCTACGAAAGTCCAGGGAAAGGAAACCGAGATGACAGAAATAAAGTAAACACATTGCAGTTTCAAATGATCTGTATGACCAAAAAATACAGAGTATTTTTTTGTTGTTTGTTTCCGCTGTTCCATCGCGCCGGCGCCTGACGCACACACATACAGCATTGCAAACGTTGCAGCCTGTTCATTATCAGAATAAAATAGTCAACCAAACGTATAGATACACTGGTTAATTTAAATAGTGCATACTGCGTACAATCGGTGCCGTTCAGCCTGAGCTCAGGCCAAACACACATTTGCTCATGTGACGAGGATGTTTTTTAAGCGTTAAGTAAGCCTGGTTTACATAATAAATAATAGTTCAAATACAAATTTTCAAATTCAATTGTATTTAGTAATATATAATGGATTACATTTTGGAAGTAACTTGCCCAACACTGTTGAGAACTATAGGTGCAAGTGTGAGATATTAAGGTGCAGTTGTGAAATATGCCATCACAGTTATGAGACAAAGTTGCAATTGTGAGATATAAAATAACATTGTCAGATATAAAATTGCAATTATGAGAAATAAAGGTGCAACTGTGAGATTTTAGGTTTTTTAGGTTTACCTTTTAATTATTTTTTTACTCTGAGAAAGAAACATGTTTCCAGTAAGGATGAACAGAGTTTAAAACTGACAGTGACGCAAAAAGTTAATGTTCCTTCATTGGGAAACCAAACCAGATTAACCTCAGAAAACAGTATTAGTTGTGGGTAGACCACAGGCAGTCCATGTAGCCCTCCAATGTAAATACATCCCTCATTACACATAACCAAGTGTGTATCCAGGTCTAGTCATGGAAAGCTTGACCTATAGCCCTGTTACCCTCCTAACACTAAAGGCTGATTTATACTTCTGCGTCGGACCTATGCCGTAGGCTATGCGTCAAAGTGAGACACCCACTGGCCACACATAAACATTCTCGTTCATCCAGTGAGAGTGATGAAACATAAGCCTCACTGAGGAATGTAGTGACCACACCAGTGTTTGCACAGTGAAATGTACCTTACCACACACAAACACACACACACACAGAGGGGGCTGAAATATGGATGTTCAACATATGACAAGCTTGAACAACCAAGTCTTGTAATAAACTCATTAATAACACTAATGATTTCTTTAAAAGATCTCCATGGAAAGGATAATTGCATAAGAGTTTGGAATAGCATGACAGTGATGAATTTTCATCTTTTAACTTTTCAACTGAAGAGTAACTGACCTGCATAATGAACTGGCTTTGAGTAAAAAATTGTGTCTGCTGTCACTTTAACGTGGCCACCTGTCACCACTTGTAGTTTCTGTCACCCTGAGAGGCCATAAAGATATAAATGTAGCCTCCTAGACCAACCAGGTCTCAGTAAATATGTGTGTCCTGTGACCGTAGCCAGATTGTCATGGAGTCAGTCTGCTTACGGGAAAACACCTTGGCACTCCCCTCAGTGAAGCACAAGAGATGGGAAAAGATTCCCAACCACCAACCACCTTGACAACATAAAGTCAACATAAAAACAAAATTGCCCCTATGTACGTTACACCAAATACACAAAATAATGATCTTTAAAATAGCATCATATGACCCGTTTAACATACATTCCTGGTCATATTGTGAACGATTCATTGGTGCACGACACGTTTTTCCAAAGAAAATAAAATGTAATAATTGGCTCTATCTCTAAAGGCAATGTCACCAAGTCCTCTTATTTCTCAACTATTTTTAGACTTTAATGGTTAACTTTGGCAGGTAAAGTGCTATAACTTTTACAGTTGTTTGGTGAATTTTTCATTTCAATAGGAATCCACACGATTGGGATTTTGACATGAGGACGAAAGATTTTGCAACGGGATCAAGTTGGTCACATGGATTCATTACGTTGACCAACAGAAAGCTGCTTGGTTTGAAAATGACTTTGGTGTGAGCTCTGCTTCATACATTCCTTCACTTGACAATAGACTTTTTTGGCCACAAAATTGTGGTGGACGATATAGCAAAATCTCTAATGATTGACTATCACCGTCATCACAATATTGGTAAACCACCAAGCCCTACCGCACATTCAGCTGCTGATAGATGCAATAACACCACTATGTACCAATAAGCATATTTTTCCATTGACCATTTATTGACTATTATATTACAGTAGAGGTTTTACCACAAACATTTTTGATGCTTTTCAATAAAGGCGGTCTTGCTAGCTACTCAAGCCTGGTTGGGAGAATAACAGACCAACATATAAGGCACAGCTCAGGTGATTGGCTCAAAAAGAAACAAATGCATCTGAGACTGTGTAACTATGCAGCAAAGATGGCAGCACCCAGGTCATATATTTCCCAGGCGGCATGTGCCAGACGAGCATAAAAGTATAGAAAAGAACGCATAGCTCTTTCCAGGTCTATTAGACCTTCTTGGATACTACAAAGTGTAAGTAACATTCAGGAAGATCAGTCAGAGTGTAAGAAGACAGCTGCGAAGGCTAACTGTAGCATCATTAATATAGCATTATCAGGATTTATCTGGCCAACAGGGATGTGAGGCACAAATCCCTTTAGCTCAAAGTTGACGTGATTGATGGAAGTAATTACCACAAGGAGTTGCATTTAGATCTTCCTAATGGAGGGAGTGTTGAGGGATACACCATCTGAGAGAATCAAAAGGATAAGCACTCTCCTCCTTACTGTCATGCCAAAATATTCACTTCTCCCGCTTGGTTTCTTTCCTGCCTTTTATGTCAGCCGTACACAAAAACAAACTTTTATTTGTGAGCTCTGGCAACAGTCAACATGCCACAGACATTTACAATGCACCATCTAATTTCAAAAACATTTGCAGTGCATTCCCCTTTTTGACCAGGTGACGTATCTGTGCTTTTAACCACTTTAAAGTCAACATACCCATGACAGGCCATGATGAAGGGTGCCGCTCTAATACGGTCTTCTAAAAAGCTTCTTAAGTTAGCTCTGATCTAATTACTGTCTGAACGCTCCAAAAAACTTCTATTGAAATAATGAACTCCTTTTTGTAGTTTAGAAAGCTTCTTTTTAACATTTTAGAGAAATCTAGCAGAATGGTCTACTGAGCAGATTTACATTTCACTGGGGTCTTTTCAGGCCTATGCATTTAAATGATGGCGGTTTCACCAAGGCCTGTCTGGAACTTCAGCACCTCAACAGACACGGAAAGGTAAATGCTTTCACAAAGACTCTAGCACATTGTGCTGGTATCAGGTGATTTATTTAAGCTGAGCTTTGAGATCATGAGCCTCCTGGAGGAACAAAGAGCTCAACAGGTGAGAGAATCACTGGTTTGAGAGCAGAGCAAGGAGTCCTAGAATAACTGGATAAAGGATTAATCTCAATGGCAGTTGCTGAGCTAGTGTGGGTCACCCAGATGCTTTTGCAGTCAGATGGTGTACAAAATCTACCAGCAGGAGCTAATGAGGCCATGCTAACCAGACAAACCTTGACCCTTTAATGCAGAGGAGGACACTGTCTATTGGTCTAAGCAAAGGACAAATGAGTGAATCTCAGAAATAAAGACATTATTTTCATTCAAATTAAGCACATTTTTTTTAAAAGAAATTAAATTCAGTACAATGACATGTACTTAAAGGATTAGTTCACTTCTAGAATAAAAATTTCCTGATTATTTACTCACCCCCATGTTATCCAAGATGTGCATGTCTTTCTTTCTTCAGTCGAAAAGAAATTAAAGTTTTTGAGGAAAACATTCCAGGATTTTTCTCCATATAGTGGATTTCAATGGGACCCAACGGGTTGAAGGTCCAAATTGCAGTTTCAATGCAGCTTCAAAGAGCTCTACACAATCCCCGCCGAGGAATAAGGGTCTTGTCTAGCAAAATGATTGGTCATGTTCTAAAAAAAATACAAATTTATATACTTTTTAACCACAAATGCTCATCTTGCACTATAGCTCTACGATGCACGTCCTCAACTTCACACATTACGTAATCACATTGGAAAGGTCACACGCAGTTAGTTCTTCATACGTACTCCAGTTCAATAAAGTAGGGTAGGGCGTTTTCTCTTCCAACTTCAATCAAAATCAGGCAACATCATTGTTTTACCTTTTTTACCTGTATAGGGTGTTTGACTTTCTTTGCACATTCGCTTTGTAAACACTGTGTTGGTATTTCGGCCTACATCACGCGTGACCTTTCCAACGTGACTATGTAATGCGTGAAGTTGAGCTAGTCCAAGACGAGCATTTGTGGTTAAAAAGTATATAAATAGTTTTTTTTTTAGAAAATGACTAATCATTTTGCTAGACAAGACCCTTATTCCTCGGCGGAGATTGTGTAGAGCTCTTTGAAGCTGCATTGAAACTGCAATTTGGACCTTCAACCCCTTGGGTCCCATTGAAATCCACTATATTATATACTATTTTTTCGATAGTGTAGAGCCCTTTGCTGCAATTTGGACCTTCAACCCGTTGGCTCCCTTTGAAGTCCACTATATGGAGAAAAATGGCTGGAATGTTTTCCTCAAAAACCTTAATTTATTTTCAAATGAAGAAAGAAAGACATGCACATTTTGGATGACATGGGGGTGAGTAAATTATCAGGAAACTTTTATGTTGGAAGTTAACTAATCCTTTAAAACTTAACAAATGTTAAATGTTTTTTATAATATTTATTTTATTACAGTGGAACACTTACAACTAAACAACTGGAGGGAAATAACTGCTTGAATTATTTTTAAAAGTTGTCAAGAAAATAGTGTCAAAATGCAAAAACAGCAACAACAGGAATATATATGAGGGAGAGTGAAATATGACCTAGGCATTCCTTTACTCTTTCCCCCTCAAGGTTTTCGATCCTGTTCAGGTGATGGATGTCACAGGTCAGGTGATGGGTGACTGAAAAAGAAGACGTCTCATAACATTTGTGCTCCTCCAGGCTGAAACCTTAGTAATATCCCAAACTGACCATGTGAAATTCTTGAGGTCAATAAAATCTCCATCCAAAGTGAGAGAGGTCACTTACGGGGACTCAGCTCTGCTCTGCTCACTCAGCTGCGAGAGAAGAAACTGCACTGTTTTCTTATAAAATCATTATACAGAGGTATCACATCAATACCATTGCTTGTGTCGATTTGTTGTTGTCTAGAGAGGTTGAGTACTTGCTCTAGTCTCGGGAGAGAATACAAGCCACTGTACAGTACAGAAGAATAATGAGCCTTTTGTAATTACTGTTAAGGTAAGTGGGTATTTTGTCACGAGCCCCTCACATTCCATAAGCACAGCAACTTGAGCCAGCACTGTCCCTGTGCCAGTGAACATGGCGGGAAAAAATACAAATGAATGCTCTACCTCACAAACAGAGAGATTCATTATCTCCAAGTGTTGTCTGATGTTATTTAAAGACTGAAGAGCGATACATTGTTAGCACGGCAATTCAGCAACCCAGCTAGAATAGAAAAACAACAAGAAACACTAAATGTAGCTGACCTGTTCTTCGAACTGACAGTTTCTTTGTCCGTGTGTATTACCCGTGAGCCCTAAGATCAGTGGTGACAGCGAGACAGCGGGGGGCCAAGGGAGTCCACCTCTTTCCCAGAATGTTCCCTGAACCTTGCATGAGCTTAGGGAAGAAGAATGCCATCAAACTTATGCGGTGATTAAGATCTCTTCCTGCTCTATGACAAGTCCCGTAGCCAAGTAACGTAAATACAGCCTGGAGCACAGCCAAGCTGTCACTGATGCAGAAACTCAAACTGAGGGGTATGCTGCACCCCTGATCAGACGGGCAACATCTGAGAGCCGCCTCGGAAAGGTTATGCCCACGGGCTATAAATTACCAAATGCTGTGAAAACCAGATGAAACTCAGAATGATCATGAAAAGAACAGATTCACAGAGTCAACAAAGAGTGATCAAACCTTTCTGACATAAGATCTGATGGGCTCTCAACTAAAACGAGTGAATTATCTTAATTTTTAAGAGGTGAGAATTTTTGGCCAGTCTCTTTAGGCACAGTGTTGCTTTTTGTCTATACAATGAAAGTCAATGGGGTCCAGTGTCTTTCATAATATGGACAAAAAAAACTGAAATATTAACTAGTCATACAGGTTTAGAACAACATGAGAGTCAGTAAATGGTGTCAATTTTCATTTCTGGTTTAACTACCCCTTTATCTATTAACATGTTGGACTACGTTTGACAACCAGAAAGGGTCCAAATACTTAAAAGTTGTATCATTTAAAACAATGGTTCTGGTTCGCAACCTTTTTGACTTGAAGGCTCCTCTGTTGTCAAACAAAATATTCAAAGGCTCCTCATATGACAAAACTTTTTATTAACAGAAACTTGGAGTGACAATACATTAACCCCAATTATTTTGTGCTTCCTCAAGTTTTAAGAACTATATGCTCTTTAATAAAACAATAGTTTTGAAATTTGTTTAGATCTTGATTTTATGTGTTTTTAGCATTTTAATTAGGTTTGATACCTTTTAATACAACAATTTAAATAAGTCACCCTGCGGCCCCTTATAAGTTGCTGAGGGCCCCTGGTCGTTCAGGAACCGGTATCGAAGTCAAGGTATCGGTATCGATATCGAAAAATTTTGAACGATACCCAGCCCTACCTGGTAGAGATCTACTGATTTAAAACCTTTAACAAGTCGGCTCCGATGGCCTTGTGGGCAGCGCGCTGACATGTAGCGCCTTTGCGCTTCGGGCGTCCCGAGTTCGAGTCCTGGCTCGTGGACCTTTCCCGATCCCACCCCCCTCTTTCTCTCACCAACTTCGCTTCCTGTCGACCTACTGTCCTATCTAAATAAAAGGCATAAAACGCCAAAAAAAAATTTTTTGTTAAATGTTTTGCATTTGCAAAGGTGTGTTTGGAGTTCTTTAAAGTAAATACCATTTGATTTTGATATTTCCTAATGCAGTGACAGTCATACATTTTTACAGTGAATATTTTTGGGGGCCACTGTACCTGTAACTCAAGTAAAAAAAAAAAAGCACATTCACTTATATTTGCCATGGTTTGAATGGTAAGTTAGATCATTTACAGCTACAGAAGATTCTGGATGGGGGTTGTAGTTCATAATACCACTCTTATCAATTCTGGCTTCCTTTTTTACACCTCCACTGGTTAAACAAACACATGGAACACAAAGGACATTCATGCAGCCAAGTAAACGCATACTGAACATGAAGCTTGCTTTGTTCTGGCTCTGAAGGGTATTTGGCCATTTAATCCTAAGCATTTTACACTGAGCACACATTCATCCATCTTTCTTGTCACCTTACAGGAGGCACCAGGCTTACCCTTTCTGCTCGTAGTTGATCTATTATCTTAACAGTGCTCCTTGTGATGTAATTTCCTCCAACAGAAGTTCTCTTGTGATTATGTAACTCACCATCTCAGTTTTGATGTTTTCCATGCAGGGCACATGTGATATGCTTTTACAGAACAGCTTTGTAGCCCTGACAAAAATCCTTATAGCCTAGGTCATGAGAGGAACAGAGGCTTTGCATATAGAATGTAACTTTGGCTCAATTGTGTACTTAACATGCAAAAAATCTCTCACTTCCTCCAACTTTCAGAGGTTCACAAAAGTGCAGATGGCACAGAGCTTACAAAAGCACAAGGGCTCAAGAAAGTATTTGCAGCCAATTATTGCTCAAATCTTTTCTGGAAAACAACCCTTAGTCCTGCAGAATAAGGACATGGCTAGCACAAATATGTAATAACAAGGCTTCTTGACACAGGAGTTTAAAAGCATTCTAATCAGATCAAAGACTTTGTAATTTCATAAATCCTGTCCTGGCTTTGGCTCAAAAATCCAAGACCATTGCACATACAGTGAAACTGAAGATATTATGATGAACTATGAACTATTATGATCTGTGTTTTTATTTGTCTCAACAGCAGTTATAATTCAAGTTAGTGTGTTCAAAAGGTTTCACATGTGAGCCTAAACAGACAAGTAAAACATTTTTAAGGTAAAAACATTTATTAAATTATTGTTTAATAAATATCATTACACTGTCACGCCACAATTTTACTAAATTTTTCTGGCTTTTGTTCACCCCACACGACTTTGTTTTTCTGGACATGTTTTAAGGAATAATGTGTTAATGATAAATTAATAAAAAGGAATTAATAATAAAAGATTATGCCAAACTATTTTATTTGCTTTTCAAAAATATAGGCATGTTCTTGAAATTATTCTTTTTTCTTTATTATATCATCATCACTCTAACATTGTTGATTTAATAGCCTTCAAAAAAATTATTGTATTAAAATATATTTGAATTGAGAAACTAAAATTATGCTCATCATAGAAGATGTGTTGTATGCGTGAATAGCATTTTAATGTTATAAAAAAATATATATATATATACACACACATATATATATATATATATATATATATAGATAGATAGATAGATAGATTCAGACTAAAAATGACATTGACCATCATTGACAATTATCAACGGCAATATAGAAACTGCAGCTTAATAAAACGAGAGGAAGCTTTTCAGCAATTGTCAAGATCTCAAATATGACGCCTGAGTGGGCCAACAGGCAAAAACACAGACAGACTGATCTTGGCCTGAGAGTATAACAGCAGTAATTACACAGTTGTGAAAGTAAGACTGATAACAGAAAGGATAACCGGGGGAGATCAAGCCTCTGTATGTGTGCCTGTCTGTGCGTGAGGATGCTCAATATCACAATTGTGAAAATGAGTCACTAAATGAGCTTTGAAAACCCTTTCTCGCCAACATGAAGCTTTAATATCCTTCCCATTATCATGCTCAGCCCCCTAGAGAGAACACACAGGATCTGACCTCTGCACTCAACCTCCTGTCCTTCACACAGTCTTATAGCCTGAGATGTTAATGGCACTTTCACATTCAAAAATCATGCAACACAATTCATGTTAATTCTGTAGTTTTCGATTCAGCTCAAATCCTCATGGAACAAATCAAACAACCACCTCATTTTTGGAAACAATTTCAAAGTGAACTACAACTGTGCTTACTACATTGCAACTATACCAGACTTGTGCATACAGGGAATTTGGCAGTTGCAGGAAAGACAACATCTTTTACATTTGTATCTGGTCATTAAGCATTAGATTGCTTGACAAAACTGTAGTTGGGGGAAGGGTTCTGACCAAGGCCACTTTGACAATCTATTGTCCAGAATCTGTAAAGCATTGAAAGAAGTCCCATTACCCAAAGGTCTACTGAATGGGCAATTAGCATGTCTTCTAACACTGACATTTCAGCCTCATTACCATCAGCCGTCCTAAAGAACACCACTAACTAGCAAACTTTCAAAACACATTTCAGCAATCATCTCCCATCACAACACTAAACCAACTAGCAATTCCATTAGAATGGCACATCCATTCTCTAAACCACTCGTCTCCCCTAAGGTTGTGGGGTAGAAGGGCAAAATAAAAATACATTTTAATAATGTCAGATCTAAAGGCTTGCAAGTGCATTGGAAGGGTTTTGAAAGTATAACAGTTATGCATGTGAAAATCACATGGAAACAGATTTCTCACAGATGCTTCTGAACCAAAACACTCTGCTTTTCAGAACAGCACACATATGGTATGTGAAGTTATGTCACCATCATCTAGGTGAATCCTGTTATTTAATGAAGAATGGAAATCAGCAGCTGTGAGCTGTGAATAACTAAAGACTGCAAGTTACAAGACTATAGCAGCAACTATAGTGCTTTAAGAGCACTGGAATGTTTCACTGCTTCTATCAATCCAACATTTTCAAAAGTCGAGAGCCTGTTTTCTCTTTCTCCAGTATCGCTCAGGGGTGTGTTTCCAATGCTGTCTCATTAGAAAATGTAACTATTTTATGAGATGGCAATTCCATATGAATTTGTACGATGTAATTCATATGGAAACATTAATTTTTTTTTTTTAGAAAAAAAAAACGTAAGAATGGTCTACCCCTAAATAGCAGTGGGACATAAGCAGATAAGAAAATATACAAATGACATTGTAAGATTTTTATGAATTAGTTACCCATTCACCAAAATGTTAAATATAGTTAGTATCGCCATTGCCCGTATAACAACAGAACTTTCTGCTTAACTACTACAGAATAAAGCATAGGCCTAATTGGAGAAATTAGCAAATTAGTTCCCAAAACTGTATTAACTCTGTCGCACATCTGTTGTTTAAACCATGACACGTAACTGCCATTAATGACGTCACACAGGTGGTGTAACAATAACTTCAGCTCATTAATTAGTTCCAAATCAAATTCATGTTATTGCTCCAAATAGCAACGTGGACTACTATTATTATTCTCCTTTCTTTTGCTTTTTTTATTTACACGTTTCAATATCATGACATACAATTAACTTCTAACCACAGGTCGAAGGCTGTAGCTGGTTTCGGGAAACACAGAATTGCCTACGACCAATTCACAGCCATGCAGCAGTCATCACCACAGAACTCCTGCCTGTGAATGAAATGGTCTAATTTCACCTGCAGGTAGAAAATCAATTACAAGTAAATAAGGTACAAAATTCCAGCCAAGGGAAACAATAATCAGCCTAAACTAATGAGAAAATTATTATTTTATGAGGCGGCATTATGAAATGAAATAGTCAAATGTGATTCATACATAAACATGATCTTTAGAAAAAAAGGAAAAAAAAGTAAGCATGAAGGTCCACCCCTAACACTAACGATCAGTGTAAGCAGATTGTAAGGAAATGTATGAATGAAATTGTGCAAATTCTTATAAATTAGCCACCAATTTGTCAAAATGTAAATGATATGAACTCCCATGAAACTGTGTTATAAGCAGCATAATCATGTTGTCAAATCAAACTGTTAAGACTATTAGTGATATACAAAATATATTTTGTTATAAGATAAATTACTGATTTCAGTAAAATTATATTTTATTGTAATAAATTACTGTTGAATTTAGTAAAATCCTTACAGTTGTTGACAGGAAACTAATGGATAACCACACTTTCTCAAATAACCTGAAAAAGTTTCACTTCTTATTCATTCAGAGACCCTGTAGAATACAAACAACACACTTCCCTGACATTAAATTACCATGGCGAAAACGGTTTCCGGCAAAATACTACGAATATTAAAAAGATTGCTAATTAAACTGGAGCAACCCGACAAGTGCCACCACTGCCACCTAATTCAAAGAAATGAACCAAAATGACAGACATACACCGACGCTTCTTATACGGTTTAAACTTCAAAAGAGTCTCCATAATAATTTCTTAATTTGCTTTATTAAATGTAGCAGCTATGGCATTTTACCAGAAACTCTGGTTACCCTAGGGAAATGTTGCAGTTGAGGGTTCAGACAGTGTTCTAGTTAACCTTTACACATGATACGGGAAAGTTGTTTGTATTTTAAATCCCGCATTCGTCCATTAAGCGGTTGCTGTAGGTTTTAAAGGATTAATGACCCCGCCGAGGAGTTTCTTTGATCCGGACTCACCTGAGACACGAGCGGGATGAGTGTTTGCTCCACCGAGCGAGTTTGGATCTCCAGCCCGCAATCAAAGTTCCCACCGCCGCACGGAGACGAAGCCATTCCCGCCGATCCGACCCCCACGAGCGCTCACCACAACACTGAGTTTGCGAGGAGTCTCTCAATGCTGCAAGCGCGTTTGGTTTAGTTTAAAAGATCCCTCCGTCTGTTCTCCACTATATTCCCCACGCACTCGCTTCTGAGTAAAGGACTGTTCATGTACATGCAATATACCAAACTACAACCACAGGACTCACTGCTGCAGCCACTGGCAGACTGCGCGCAAGCGGCACAATATGAGGGACAGTGTCTGTCTCACTAAACTTTTCATTTTGAATTTCTGTTTATTACTGTTTTTGCCCTTTTCACTTTTACCTTAATATTTTGTCTTTCTTTTTCAATTATTCATGTTATTATAGACATTAGGTTTGTAGCTCTTAGAGCACATCTGTTAGTTTTATCTAGTGTAGCCTACTCAAAAGTGGACAATTAATAATAATATTAAATCATTAATAATATTAAAATGACAACATTATAATAATATTAAAATTATTAAATTTGACAAAACTTAAATGTATTGATTTGTTTTACTTGCTAAAAATAAATGTATTTACCACAAAAAAAATTGATGAACATATCTTTTGACATCCCTAGTTGTGCTACTTTTATTGTAGTACTTTTATATGTATTATTATTTACTACATAAATATTATATTATATTATGACTATTATATTATATTATATTATATTAAAATAGAATATAAAAATTGTGATTGTAAATGTAATTTTTTTTAATGTTCTCATTAAAAAAATTATAAATAAATAAATATTTTTAAATACCTGAAATTTGCTAAAAATAGAAAAGTTTTTTTCCAATAAAATCTAATGACCTTTGCACAACCTGGCAACATTTTTAAAAAATTCAGCCCAATGTTCATTGCACACAAAAGTTGCAAAAGGTTTGGTAATAAATGTGCAGTTATTTGTCGGCCCAATACAGCACATTTAACTGAAATCACTGAGAGCAGTTTGAATTGAGGGCTGCAGGGTTTCGCTGCCTAGCAAAAGTTTTTTGTAACACGATGTACATGCTGCAAATGTTATGATTTGAATTTTTAATCCCATAACTAAGGTGCATAATGTAATTCCACACATCTCACACCAGCTCAACAACCGCTGCTGTGCATTTCAGTGGTGCTGCTGAAGCAACAATAGTCCATTTATTAAATGCTAATTGAAGTTACTAATCTCATCACAAATGCAGACTGTGCCCCAAATGTCTCAGCCTGTGATTTTCTCAGTCTCTTTAGAATGAAATGAGGCGATTCACGTTGCTCAACGGTTTGCAATGAGCTGTAAACCTCTTCTGCCAGCTTCTAAAATGTTATGCTTGGGATGGACATCTTGTTTGAAGCGGGACGGTCTGTTCACAAAAGCTGTGAAAGCCTATAGTATATCATTAATGGTGTTCAGATTGTTAGAAAGTGATTCCTCCTGAGATTTCATCAATTGAGTTAGCACTGACCTACTTCTCAGGAGATTACCGCCAAAGTTACTTCAGGTATATGAAAGGTTATTTAAAGGGATAGTTCTCCCTTAAGAATTCTTTGAAATTCTGTCTCCTGTGGAACACAAAAGAAAATTTTTTGAAGAATGTTTAGACTTTTTTAGCTCCATCTTTAAATAATGTATGCCTCTAACCATACATGTTCCTGAAATGTGTGAACTGAGCTGTTAGTGTAATGTTCTTGAAGAAGTAACCAGCTTTGTTTAAGTGTACGGCAGTAATTTAAGCTTCCAGGGATGTGTGTTTCCTCTGAGTCATGAGTATCAGGTGACATGAGAACACTTCCTCAAACCAGAGCAGCTGGAGCAGTGGTCAAATAAACTCCACTACTGAACCACACAGGGACTGTGGGCCTCAAATGTGGTTAGTTGTTATCCAGTAAAAGTACAGAGGTCTACCACTTTGCACACTGTAGGCCAAAAAGCTGACAACAATGTCAAATGTTTCCTCCAGTGGTGCTTACAGTGTATGACTTTATTTCTTCTGCAGAACATTTTGAAGGACGTTGGTAACAAAAGAGTTTCAATTCCCATTCTACATGGACAGAAATTACAATTGAAGTCAAAGGAAAGCAAAATTGCTCGGTTACCAAGATTCTTCACAATATCTTCATTTATCAAACAGTTTTGGAACAACATGAGGGTGAGTAAAAGATGACAGCATTTTAATTTTTGGGTGGACTATGCCTTTAAAGTCACATGTAGGCAGCCAAAATGTGATCTAATCATGCTTTCTTAAAGACTTTGTATATTACTGCAATACTGATGTGCACTATTGCACTATGCACTATACTGCACTAGGAAAGTTGCACTATGAACAATTTCTTGTGTAAAAAAGATCAAAAGCCTATTATTGAGCAAGTAAATAAAGAAATCACTGTAAAACTGTGTTCTTGCCTTCCCCCTATTCAATATGCTAAGCCTGCAATAATGCTTTAAATGATTGTGCAGTTGGTTGCATCTTTATGAAAAGGGTCTACAATATTCGTCCTTGCATGTTTATGTCATCCATGGCCATTGATATGGGGAGACACCTGGATCTATAACGTGCCTTTAATGTCTTAAAATTTGAAGGGTATTAATTTTTTCAATGTTAAAATATTTTCTCCTATCACATTTTAATATTCAGAGACTGGCTCTGTGGCACAAGACTGACCAACCAACAGCAGATTAAGGAAGCGTTCGGGAAAACTGTCTGAAAGCAGTCACTTTTTTGCTATTTTGTTTGGCGATGTTAGTAGCACAGAAATTGAAAAAAGAAAAAATGTAGGGTGAGAGACTTAGTTCTATGATTGGTTGTTGATTGAATGGAGGCGGATCTGAATGCAAGTTTGCAGTCAATTGCGTGGACTATGCCTTTAAAGTCACATGTAGGCAGCCAAAATGTGATCTAATCATGCTTTCTTAAAGACTTTGTATATTACTGCAATACTGATGTGCACTATTGCACTATGCACTATACTGCACTAGGAAAGTTGCACTATGAACAATTTCTTGTGTAAAAAAGATCAAAAGCCTATTATTGAGCAAGTAAATAAAGAAATCACTGTAAAACTGTGTTCTTGCCTTCCCCCTATTCAATATGCTAAGCCTGCAATAATGCTTTAAATGATTGTGCAGTTGGTTGCATCTTTATGAAAAGGGTCTACAATATTCGTCCTTGCATGTTTATGTCATCCATGGCCATTGATATGGGGAGACACCTGGATCTATAACGTGCCTTTAATGTCTTAAAATTTGAAGGGTATTAATTTTTTCAATGTTAAAATATTTTCTCCTATCACATTTTAATATTCAGAGACTGGCTCTGTGGCACAAGACTGACCAACCAACAGCAGATTAAGGAAGCGTTCGGGAAAACTGTCTGAAAGCAGTCACTTTTTTGCTATTTTGTTTGGCGATGTTAGTAGCACAGAAATTGAAAAAAGAAAAAATGTAGGGTGAGAGACTTAGTTCTATGATTGGTTGTTGGATCTGAATGCAAGTTTGCAGTCAATTGCAAAAAAGGGGTGGGGTTTAAGTGGACTAAATTATCAGCATTACCAGAGAGAAGTCTGTCATATCACCATCATCAACTTACAAAAAACAAAAAAACATGGATCAATATCAAGCATTTTTAAAACAGACATGGTGAATTTACATTCGATGCAGACTTTAAAATCTCTCCCCTCATCAGAAACCAGACATTTGCTCATGGCTGCAGGCAGCTACTGTACTTGAGCTTGCATCCTCAGTAGAACAGACTGCTTTTTTCTGCACTTCCTTCACTCTTTTTAGAAATGCTGACAGCATTTTCTCCCATCTGAGTTCCCTGTGTTGCTCAGCGGCACAAGACGAGGCAATGTACAGAATGTAGACATCATAAATGAAGGGACTTAGGACAGAGAAAGGAAAGTGCCAAGTGAGCACATTCATCACCCTGGAAACATGGATCTGCATTCTAGCAGAGCGTCAGATCCAAAGTGAATCTCTAAGCCCTTCTTTACCCCTTAATCAAACTGATTACAATACCCGTCATTTGTGAGTCATTGCTAGCAGACAATCTGATATTCACAAACTTAAGTGAATGTAAATTACTTACTGCACTAGAGAAAATCCAACCCAGTGAGCGTTTTGACTAATGTTGGTTAATACAAATGTCTTAAGGCCTTTTCAGTCTGGAGGATGAGTGAATCGCCTCCTCAGCAGTGTCAGCATAAAGCCCTCATTTAACCCTCAGGCAGCAGAAAAAAAGCTTGCTACTAGTAAGCTCTTGTTTTGTTACACATTTCTAATGAGACATAATCATCAATGAAAACCCACACTTACAGACTTAAGCCTACTATCTGTGTTTACATTGGAAATTTGTTAGCATCTTAGCTAACAAATGTGTCCACAGACGTTAGCTAAATATGACAAAACCTCCCTGTGGTGGTTTAAAAATGATTCATAAATGATTAATTGATAAAACAACGTTTTTTTTTCAAAACACTCCTTCTGTTAGGAGTGATATAGATTTACATAAAAACAACAGAAGTCTATGGTATGTCCTCATTTAGATGGTGAGGTTACATTTACCATCATTCAGAGAATTTCCATGAGCAAAATTCAGTAATTTCAATAGAAATCCATACGATCGAGAATTTCATGTGAGGGCCAAAAGGTTCAAAATGCAGATTTGGCAATGATTCAAGTTCGTAACACAGGTTAATTTGTCATATTGACCAAAAGAAAGCTGCTTGGTTTGAAAGTGACTTGTAAGCTGTGCTTCACATACTGTTACACTATTGACAATAGACTTTTTTGCCCACAAATTTTGTGAAGATTTGACCGATCAGGTTTTGCCTACATTGTACCAAATGTCCCCACAGAGATAGTAGCATCTAAAATCACCTACATTGTGCAAATGAATGGCTTAATAAACATACTAAATAATTGATGGAAATCATCCTTTAGGGGTAGCTACCTCTAGAGAAGACAAATCATTAGCTCAGTATACAAAAACAATAGATGTCTGTGGAAAGTCCCCATCATCACAGTAAAACAAATGTATGTTTGGGTATGTGTGTGTGGTCCTGGTAAACCCTACATTAGGGGGACAAAAACATTTTGATCCCCATGAGGAAACAAACTTATAAATCATACAGAATGAAGTTTTTTGAGAATGTAAAAATGCAGAAAATTCCTGTGAGGGGTATAGGTTTAGGTGTAGGATGATAGAAAATACAGTTTGTACAGTATAAAAAACTACCCCCCAGTCGCTGTTACCTGGGGCTCAGATATCTCTCACACATACACACACAAAAACAGGTGTATGTGTGTGTGTGCGTGCGTGCGTGCTTGCGTGCGTGTGTGTGTGTGCGTGCGTGTGTGTGTGCGTGTGTGTGTGTGTGTGCACGAATGCAGGTGTGAGTGTGTATTTCCATGTATGTATGGAGTTTGACCTCACATACTTGCTCACCCATCTATGTGGGCCATAAAGATAATTACAATACTGTCTCTAAAGCAGGAGAAATAATTTGGTTTTGCTACAAAGGAGGAAAATGAGGGACAGGTAACTGATTTCTATACTTATGACAGGTTTATGATGCAGAATGATCATTTTAAGTCCAGAATATTGTGAAACAAAAAGAACATTTATATTCTATTCCATTGTAAATTCCACTGTAAAATGCTTCACACCAGGTTGCGCAAGCTTGTATTTCAATCATGTCTGGAAGAAATATGATGAACTGAAGATAACCTTTTGACCCCCAGAGGTTGAATTTATTTTAGCCTTTTGCACTTTGAATCATAACCAACAAGAATACATACATATTAAAATGTATTTATTCATATTAATATTCATACTACTGATGAAAATTAAATAATAAAATCTAAATATTGTTCATATTATATTTATAAATACTTATCATATTATACAATTGAAAATGAAAATGAATACAAATGAATTCTTTTAAAGGGAATATTTATTTATTTATTTATTTATTTTCTTAGATCTTAGATCTAGGCCTCTATCCTTTTAGCTTTAGAAGATCTTTGAAGGTTCTTTATCTGTTGCCAATTTCCCTCTTCGGTTTTAATCATTTATAAATCTCTACGTTCTCACGGGGATTATACGAATGTTCTTCATAATCCTTATTGAATTAAACAATTTCTCTGCGAGTTCCTCATTTCTGAATCCAAGAAATGTTTGTGACACAGAGCGGAGAGTGGTTTACACTTATAACGTTTGATAAGATAGAGTCAGAGCACTAATAATTCATGACTCCAGATCAGTTGTCGCCTGGCCTGCTCTCATTAATCTCAAAGTCTCAAATGTCTCAAAGGTTCAGAAGCAACCATAGATTATTGTTCATGATTTTGTCAAACAGTCAGCGGGAAACTATTTCTGACAAAACTGTCACAGAGCCTTTGCAATCGATGCCTGGCAGCCCTTTTTGGATCGGCCCGTGTCTGACAGAAGAGCTCAGTTCAGACAGGAAGTGATACGCGTGGTGATGGTGCTTTACATCTGGTCAGTAAATGAAAGTGCAATCAAACTAATTATTTTACACATCTAAGGTTCTGCATAAACAGAGTCATTTATTATAGCACCTTGTAAAATGTAAAGTAATGTTACTTTGTAAAATAGGATGTGACAGGTTTATTGCTCAACTGTAGGATCTTCATAACCAGAGGGCTCAGTGATAATCTTCTTTTCCTTTCAAGTGTTTAACGCACGTCTGCACCAAAGAGAATTTCAAGACAGACAGATACTAGCATGATATGAAGGTTTCAAATCACAACAGGCTTTGCAACATAAAGCTTTAGTGTCTTGTGTGCTTTATATTACGGTATTTGCTTTATTGTTTATGGAGTCATTTCTATACTTCAGGGTTTGTTGGTAATATGACAGAATGTTAAACCAGGTTATGAAAACACATGCATCACATCAAATGCCGGCAGGCTATGTAACATTCTCATGTTGTTATTCCTTAAGTGCACTTGATGTTATTGACTATCTAATAGCGCATTTATAAAGCTTTTGCAGTGATATTTCTGAATTTATTGTACTTGTGTACAATCACAGAATCACTGGTCACTGCTTAGTTAATTATATATCTAGCTCCATCTACTGGTGATGGAGTGCTATGACTGTAAATGTCTCTGCACCTGAAAATGAAAATTTTGCTGAAATTGTACTCACCCTCAGGACATCCAAGATGTAGATGAGTGCATCGGAACAAGATTTGCAAAAATTTAGCATTACGTTACTGGCTCACCAATGGATCCTCTGCAGTGAATGGGTGCCGTCAGAATGAGAGTCCAAACAGCTGATAAAAACATCACAATAATCCAATAACTCCTGTGTGCTGCGTGCTAAACAAATCTATCTCATTAAGACATTTTAACTTCAAACTGTTGCTTCCAGTTAAAAAGCTAAAATGCTTATCCTCTGTTCCATTCGATGTTGGTTCTTTTTATAAGAGCAGAAATCAGAAAATAATGTATAGAATATGGATTTACTGTAAATTTGGTGACTAAGTAAGTACTTTTTTAAATTTACATTTTACATTTAGTCATTTAGCAGACGCTTTTATCCGAAGCTACTTACAAAGTACTTAATAAATTAATTTTATCTAAAAAAATTAATTAACTAAATAAATGTATTTATTAAGTAACTAAATAAATGTATTTAATTATAAATAACTAAATAAATGTATCTAAATAAATAAATAAATTATCTAAATTAAATTTAAATTTAGATAAACAATGTCTATAATGTGCTATATTGCAAAATTGTCTAGTAGTGCCACATGGTGTCACTGCTGTCCTGTTTTGAGTCACATTAAGAAATTAAGGTTGAGTTGATGACAGTGTTTTGTGACAGTGTTTCTGTACATACAGATACACACAAAAATGTGTTTGAAAAATATGTTTAAAATCGCATACTCACAAGAATCGGTTCTTATCAGTAGCCTAATAATAGCTGTAATAATAGCTGTGGAGTGGGTTGCTTCATGTTGAGGTCACATGGCCAGCCAAATACTCCTGACTTTCACACCTTCGCTTGTGGAATAAATTAATCACGTCAGACTAATTATGTAGGGCAGTAGTGGATTTCTACATTGACATTTGTAACAGAAAACGTTTCCTTGTGTGATACTGCACCAACGCCACTAGTTCTCGTTATATGTTTGAGGATATCACTGGTCAACGAAACAATGTAAACACATAATTACTGAGTGCACATTTAAAAAGTTGATGATTTTACGTTTACGTTTACGATTATATTAATCGTTATAATTTTTTCCTCAATAACATTCTGTAGGCTACACATAAGTATGACTAACGATAACAAACTGGTCTTAGATTTGAATAACCAAAAGTGGCTTAGCAACAAGTGCAGATACAGATGCTGCTGTGTTAATACCCTGCTGTAATTACCGTTTTTTAATAATCCGTGTTGCTGAAAACAGGCATAATTTATTTTCTTTACTGGTGCATTCAATCTAGTAGCTAAATTGCATGCGTCATTACAGTTTATGCAACTAATTTGATTTACAGTCCATTCTCCTGAAAAATTGTTTAGTGTAGACCAATGTAGCATCCTGACTAACATTTTACTCATGCTCGGTTTAATTTTTATTGTATGTATGTGCAGTCCTATGTTTTGCGAACAGGATTCTGGCATTTTGATAAATTAGCAGATCTCAAAGGGAAATGGCTGTTTGTGGAAAGCATCAGAGATGGAAAATTTTTCAGAATCCATTTATCCCGTGTAAAAATAGAGCCAGTCCAATGTCTTGTGTGCATGCTTCCGGTTATGTGACAGCATTGCCAGTTGGGAAATAAGTAATATGAAGGTTTATGTGGAAACATGTCTCTGAAACGTCCAAAGTAAAGTTTTACATGGCTCGCTGCCTTAAGGTTATTTCATAACAGCCTTTCATTCGTGCTTTCTTTGAAGATGACAGGATTTCCTTTCTTTTTTTCAGTGTAATTGGATAATTTACTGAAATGTGGTAATGTCGACCTTCATGGAGGTAAATCAGCACTCTTATCACAGCAGGTCATTGATTATTTACAATATGCATTTTACAGACTCTCGTATTAAAATGAATTAGGCTATGGCACATCTGTTAGTTTCATATCTTGTTCTTCTATCATAACTACTGATCGAATACCAAAATAGTTAATCATAGACTTTTATGTCACCAGCGGCAAACACAATGTTTAGAGGATCATGTTTATACCAAACAACCTAGACTGAGCCAAATGCATACACATACAGGAAGTGAACACCACGGTCCATCTAACCTCGCATCTATAAAAAAACATGCACATCTACAACGCAATTCATAATTAGACAGACAAATAATTACCTTTTCTGGCCCTGAAGTTTCAGATCCCATCAAGTTTCTGTTCTTTAAAATATCATATGTCAAGAAAGTTGACTCCAGGTAAAATGTTATATACTGATCACCATAATACCATCTAATTATTTACTATGGTGTACTGTAAATTAAGCATATTAACTACAGTCAAGCCAAATTTTATTCAGATACCTTCAACGTTTCTCACATTATATCACAGTTTATTCGCTATAGTTTAGAAAATGGTAATAAAATATGACAAGAACTTAGACTTAAACTGTCAGAACAAATTCAGCTTGATAATGTCAGATAACTTTGATAGAAAGGTATATAATGGATTACAATCAACCAAAAATTATTCAGCTGTTAAATTTAATTACACAATTAGATAATACCAATTTAGGTCAACCACTTACCAAGCAATGCTTAATTTTGTTCATTCTGAGTGTAAAAAGGTTGCATTAGCAAATAAAGAAAAAACACTTAAGCAAAACATGGTCAGGTCAAAGTGTCTGAATATTTTTTTATCTCAAATTTTTCTGGTAGTCCACTGTATGAAGAATTTTTGGGTGTAATATGTCACAGTTCACTTTATTTCGCTATCCTCTCTTACATTTTTGAACTATAGTGTCCTGCACCCACTAGTAAAAAAATAATCTGAATAATTTTTGGTTTGACTGTATA
>NW_015659919.1:540358-590764 GCF_001515625.1 Sinocyclocheilus rhinocerous | reverse complement strand
TTTCTCACATTATATCACAGTTTATTCGCTATAGTTTAGAAAATGGTAATAAAATATGACAAGAACTTAGACTTAAACTGTCAGAACAAATTCAGCTTGATAATGTCAGATAACTTTGATAGAAAGGTATATAATGGATTACAATCAACCAAAAATTATTCAGCTGTTAAATTTAATTACACAATTAGATAATACCAATTTAGGTCAACCACTTACCAAGCAATGCTTAATTTTGTTCATTCTGAGTGTAAAAAGGTTGCATTAGCAAATAAAGAAAAAACACTTAAGCAAAACATGGTCAGGTCAAAGTGTCTGAATATTTTTTTATCTCAAATTTTTCTGGTAGTCCACTGTATGAAGAATTTTTGGGTGTAATATGTCACAGTTCACTTTATTTCGCTATCCTCTCTTACATTTTTGAACTATAGTGTCCTGCACCCACTAGTAAAAAAATATAAAAAATTATATCTGGTGTCTGAATATTTTTTGGTTTGACTGTAGCTCTCAAATCTATTATGAAAATGCCAGTTCCATAGTCATATTTAGATGAAATTTGTTACATCCAGTATTATTAAAATTTCCAAAAGCCCTTATCAAGCACAGTATCAGTTCCAAACACTTGAGACGTTTCCTAAAGTTTGAGTTCCTGTTGAGACAAAAACACTGTTGATGATTAATTGAACAGAATGACACAGGCCAAATCTCAGATGATGAAGAGAGAACAGATTGTTGGCCCAAACAGAGTTCCACCTGCCTGCCATAAACTACTAAACTAAACCCTGCATCACTCACCGTGCATACGTGGCTGCAGTGACAGCCTCTGTTTGCAATCTTCTTATGAAGTATTGCCTTATCAGTTTGTAAAGACATAAGGGAAAGTAAATAATGACAGAATTTTCATTTTTGGGTGAACTATCACTTTAAAATGCACATTTAAGTGCAATATTGTTGATTCCCAACACCAAAGTGATATTGAATATCGATATTAGTAAAGTTTTAAAAAAAAAACTATAAATATCTAAATGCCCTTTTCTAATTTCTAATTTTAATGAAATATCTGCTTTGGAAAAAATGTCTCTGAGTGGGTGCTGCAGTATAAATTTATTATTTTTATAAAGAGGATGTTCCTTATACAGAGAATGTTCCTCAGTTTAGCATATGAGCTCATTATGTGAAGCATAAGACACCTCGACCAATATAGAGGCCTGACAGAGAGGAGAAATATAAATAATCTGTAAGCATATTCCCTCACTTCTGCAAGTGATACAATAAGTGCTGGTAGTACAGCAATGCACCCGTTTTTGTTTCAGACTTATTTATGATTTGTCGGAACACATCTGGAACACATCTGCTTCCTCAAATGGGAGGAAAAGTGTTTAAATGTGCCTTTCCAATGCATACTCCTTGGTACATACTCTCTTTCCCCTGTACGGGAAGAGTCATAACTCTCACACATATGACTGACAGAATATTTCATCTTCAAAGTTCACATTGCTCTGTCTGAACCCTTGAAAGTCCACCATCTAGACACAAATGCTTGCAGAAATACATTCAAAATAAAAACATATCTCGTTATTTATGCCAGAAAAAGGAGTGCAAATGGCCCTGGTACACTGTAAAAAAAATTCCATAAAATTTACGGTAAAAAACCAGCAGCTGTGGTTGCCGGAATTTTAAATTATACAGTCTTTTTCAAAAACGGTATACTACCGCAAAATTAATGTCCAATACATGTAATGTCCAATACAGTTTTTCACCATATATAGTAGGGGAATTTACCGTTAACCATTTAACAGGTTTTTACTGTAGCATTTTTACAGTCTTTTACCGTTAAATTCACGGTCATTTTTTACAGTGTAGAATTGTCTTTTTTTCTCCATTTAAATTGTGCTGAAAAGTATCAACAGAGCAACATTTATGTAATGTTCAATACTCTTAAAGTTTACAGCCTCACATTAAGTGAATGCAACCTGCAAGCAATTTGAGTATAATGGAAATGTCAGGACAGTTAGGTCATGCCACAGTTGAGATTAATTGGTAAATACAGTATATGGAAGCACTAGCTTTTATGGGCATCTATTATTCATCCGTTCATTTTAAAACATGATTTTTGTGATCTGTCCTTTGCAGACATGAGACGTGACTTATCTGCTATGATACTTTTTAAATAGCATTGCATGAGAGACATGTATTTGTGGCTTTTCAAATAAAAGGGTGTCAGAGCCAACACTTTATAGCTACTTGACCAAGACTGCAGTCTGAGTGCGACTCTCTCTATCTCATTTGCAGTATCTATACACGACAAAATAAACGGAAGCAGTATATAAATTGGGCAACGCACAAAACTGCATGTAAATATAATTTCTAGTCTTCACACCCATACGCTCAAGCTTTTAAACAAACAGTTGTTCTCCTAATTTGTCAAATCTTTGTTGTGACAATACACAGCCTGTTCATTAAATTTACTTTGCTAAGTTTTGAGATATTGTAACATAAAACACAGATTCATGTGTAAAAGAGATCCTCCCATCATAAAAAGCATTTCCAAGCACCTTTAAAGGGGAATCAAACCTGTTTAATTTTTCATAGTATGCCAGGGTCCATCCTAAGGTTTAGACAGCTGTGCTGGAGGCTAAATTACATCAAACATATTATGTTCAATGACACAAAGTTCAACACTGGCTCTATTCTTATTCACAGTCAAAGGAAGAGCAGACGAGTGCATGTTTTTATAATCAAAGGCCTAAACCGCCACATACTGCTTTTGGTGTTTTGCTTGATCCTGAGACCTGTTAGATCATTACACAGATGTTAGAGATGTTACCACAGCAGAAAAGAAGAGGTCTTTATCTTCATCTACCACATCCATCCCATCTGAAGGAAACCTTCCCTTGGGGTCCAGCTCTAGTTACCAACTGTTTATGAACAAAGTCCAGGAGCAGCTCTACCAATCTTAAAACTACTACAATGATAGTATCTAACAGCATTAGTTGTTGTTTCAAAGGCCTAAATGTGAGATAACATGCTTTTCTTTGGCTTGCTATGGGAAATATCTGTCTCAGACATGCATCCTTCTGGCAATGTGTTCATTGGCAATTATATGAGCATTGTGGTTTCAGATTTACCTTTGATCTGCACCTTTGATCTCCTCACACTTTTGGCATGGTATGTTCAACACATGCTATAGGCATTTTGACCTCTTTATATTGTCAGCCTACAGATTTTGAGTTGATTCTTTTGAATGGTTATAGTTTGGGGCAGGCATCGATTTTCGACGATCAGTTGAGATCACTCACTGATAAATTGACAAAAGTAAATTACAAGGTCCATTAAAGCGGCAGCAGGAGAGGGCCTGTAATATATTTACATCAAACCAACCATGTGTGCACTGCCATATCTGAGCTCCACATGCTTTTATAAAACCTGTCACAAAACAGAGAAACCGCTTACTCATACTTCAGCCAATCAAGTGCAATCTGATAAAACTGCAAGCGTGAGGCTATTTTTAGTTGCATGTGGCTTTCTTCAACTAGTTTAGCTGACCACGTGAGGTAGTTGTGATCTTTCCATAAAACAAGCTGAGCTGTACAACAAGGGTATAGTGTTGGCTTTTGTGTAGAAGGATAAGTCTGTTTATTTTTATTTTGTGGGAAAGCAAGCAAAACCACTTGTTTGTGTAATGGAATTAGCCAGATTCAGACGCATAAACATGTGAAATGCTCATTTAGATAATCACAATCTGTCAGTGTGAATCAAACCATCCTCTCTTTGGGCCAACTGACTGAAACATCCTGTGAATGCTGTGAACAAACACAACATTATAATGTGAACCATTTTTTGTACACACTTCTACAAGTTCAATATTTAAAAATACAATAGTTACTATTTTGTCATTATTAATTATGTATAATGTAATAATATTGTTGTACATCTGTTGAAATGCCTAAATTAAAATAAAACATTCAAATTTCGGATACATAATAAAATTTTCAGAATTTGGGGCGGGGGGGTGTTCTTGATTGATATTAAAACCGTGTCACAGTTACTGCAAAATTTGCCTCCTATATTTGCTGAATATTTCATGTTAATGCATTTTTGTGTGAATTGAAATGTCACAGCCATTGAGAAATGACTATTACATTTATTGCAACAATAAACAGCGCCATTAGATGATGAAAGGTTAGTGTAATCATTAGTCTTTAATCTAATGTATTTGTTTCAGCTCTCTTTACGGCCTGCTTGTATTGCATGAGCTAAATGTTTGATAGGAATAAATGTCTCTAATTAACTCTCCATATGGTTACCATTAAGATTTCACTGCCTAATGCACTGAATGAACACAACATGAGCCAAACAAAGCCATGATATTGAGAGCTTGTTTGTGTGGCTGTTTGGATACAGAGGCTCAATGTGCTTCTGCACTGCAGTTCAGATGTAAAATATTAAACAGTTACAATTTCCAAAGGTTTTCATGTCCAGGAGAACAATAAACAAAATAACACACTGCAAAGGGAAAGATTCAAATATAAGAGAAAGTCTCCCATCTCTTATTCCTTTAATTAAATGTGCCACCTACTAGTTTAAAGAAAGAAAACAGTGGCTCTTTAATAAAGACATATGTACATTCAATTATAAGTGCTTACGAATTTACACACACCCACAAATATTCATAAAACGTTAAGTCAAATATTGCTATAAAACTTGTTCCTGTAACATTCTATTGCTGCATTATTTATTAACATTTTGGCTTCAGTGTTTTTAAGGAAGAAACTGTGTGCTTCACAGTGAAGTTCAAAAGTAAAAAAAAAAAAAAGCATGCACATCTTTGGTGCTTGGCTATGTAAAGTAAATCAAGAAAAAGTAGTGTGTCAACATTTTTCTTGATTTACTTTAATAGTGAAGTTTAATAGTGAAACGTACTCTAATTACATATGGGTGAATATCACAAAAGTACATAAGGAACATGTCTGGGTCATATTTCACCCTAAAATTAAAAGAAATACATTTTATTGGCCTTACATATATTCTATATATTTAAATGTTAAAAATATTTATATATTTAACTGTAGTATTTGCTGTATTGCTTTTTATATGCTGTTTTAAATAATAATTTAAAAAAATACATTACTAAGAATCTAATGGCTCACCACTGAGAATAATTGGAATTTAAAAAGAAATACTCAAAAGTAAAACATCCAAATACATTACAGTAAATGTGAACAACGATCATTAAAAGAATCACTTTTTTCTATTTGATATTAGGGTGAAATTTATGGAAGCCAGTTTCCATCACAGAATTTAAAAAATAAATAAATAAATGAAAAATTAAAGGTAATTGTGTCTTTTTAACACACAATTTTGACTGACTGACAAACTTATCTGACTGAGAATTCAGAATTATGAGATATACTCATAATTGAGAAAAATTTCAGAATTTTGAGATGTTAATTCACAATTGCAAGAAAAAAAGTCAGAATTGTGAGATAAAAATTTGCAATTACTATTTTCATTTCACATTTCATATTCCATGGCACAAACAACTACAAAAAAAAAACAGGATTATGAGATGTTAACTCAGATTTCAAAGAAAAAAAGTCAAAATTGCAAAATGTAATCATAGAATTGTGAGATGTAAACTCTTCGGCTTCCATAGAAAAGTGACCTGGACATGTATGTGAAAGATTCACTTAACCCAGTGCAAAAATATTACAGTCCACAGCAATGTGTTGGTTGAAATAAAAAGATTAAAAGTCTACACTCATGAGCTAATAGTCCTCATCTTCATTTATATTACTGTGGTCAGGCATCACGTAGACAGACTTGCTCTTCTTCTTGCGGCCTTTGGCGTTCTCTAGCTCAGGTACTGATGTTAAAGACAGATAGGCGGCTATGCTGCTCCTCACACCGTAGCTCATCATGTTATCTTTGCTGTCCGCATTATCCAGCTCGCTTGGGCTCATCAGCTGTGACCTATTCATGTGGAGAAATACCAGTCATTCTATACAAGCTCAGCAAATGGAGGAAATGCTTAGAAGCATCTAAAAAGACAGAGACGTACTTATTCACTTTCTTCCAATCCAAGTTACGGCGCATTACCACAGGAGGCGCTTCCTGGGATGTGCTCTGGGCGGGGTTGGACAGAGCCAGACACGGAGCGCTGAGAACACAACATATACCATCCGATGAGTCTGAGGGAAAACCAAAACACATTAGCATTAATGTATCACATACTCATTCCACATTACAAGCAGAACATCAGAGTTTTGTCTTTAGCTCTCACCAGAGTAGTGATTGACCATGTCCTCCAGACACTGAAAGGTAAGCCGTGGGGAGATGTAGTACCAGCTATTAGTCAGACGGAATATTTTATAGTGCTTTATGGTCCTGTGTCTCACAGAGAGAGAATATACACCTGCAGGGAACAGCAGTTATGACTGCATTGTCTTTTTCACTTGCACTCACACTTATTGCCGTAATGTGTGTGAATGGAAAACTTTCTGTGGTTAGTATGCAACAGTAGAAGACACTTCCAGGTACTTACCTCTTTCTCTCGGACTTTCTCTAATTAGGAATGATCCAACACCGTTACCAGGCAATGACAAAAGCTCTTCTGCCTTCTGTCTGCTTATCCCCTCAAACAGCCATCTTTAGAAACATAACATAGTAAAGAGGAAATTATGTTAACAACTGAAAACAATGACTTCACAATTCAGTATAAATGAAGGTCTTATATAAATAACAATGTTCTCCATAAATAAATGTTTACTGGTGTTTCACATGATATGGTTTATAAACTGTATGCAATAAAATCAAAAGAAGTTCACTACTATTCAAAAGTTTTGGGTCAGTAACTTTTTTTTTTTTCAAAGAAATTATTAGTATTCAGCAAGGACACATTAAGCAAAAATGACAGTAAAGACATTAATGATATTAAAAATGTTTCAAATAAATGCTGTAATTAAATGCTCTTTTTAAAACTTTCTATTAATCAAAGAATCCTGAAGAAATGTGTTATGTTTTCAACAAAAGCAGCACAACTGTATTCAACAATGGTAATAATAAAACATATTTCTTGAAAGGACACATTAAGCAAAAATGACAGTAAAGACATTAATGATATTAAAAATGTTTCAAATAAATGCTGTAATTAAATGCTCTTTTTAAAACTTTCTATTAATCAAAGAATCCTGAAGAAATGTGTTATGTTTTCAACAAAAGCAGCACAACTGTATTCAACAATGGTAACAATAAAACATATTTCTTGAGCAGCAAATCATTATATTAGAGTGATTTCTGAAGGCTCATGTGACAATGAGGATTAATTTAATTTAATTAACATAGAAAATTATGTTTCAAATAAATGCTGTAATTAAATGCTCTTTTTAAAACTTTCTATTAATCAAAGAATCCTGAAGAAATGTGTTATGTTTTCAACAAAAGCAGCACAACTGTATTCAACAATGGTAATAATAAAACATATTTCTTGAGCAGCAAATCATTATATTAGAGTGATTTCTGAAGGATCATGTGACAATGAGGATTAATTTAATTTAATTAACAGAAAATTATTTAAAATTGAAATGATATTTCACAACATTACTGTTTTACTGTATTTTGATCAAATAAATGCAGCCTTGCTGTGCATAAGAGATTTCTTTTGGAGAAAAAAAGAAGAAAAAAAACTTACCTACCCCAAACTTTTGAATGGTAGTGTAAATAAAGGATTTATAATATTCTGAAAGAGATTACAGGAAATTGTCTCTAGCGACATTTATCATCCGGTACTTATTGTATTATGTCCAGATGTTATTTTGAATTTGGGAATATATTTCTAGGATCATCATGAAACATACATCAATGAGGATAATTAGTCTAAAATTACCCATGATAAACCTTTGCCACATAATTACTTGGAATGTAATTCTCAGTTCCTGTTTGAAGAGAACGGACTTTCCACCAGCAACCATCTCTGTAAAGCATTGACGAGTAAATAAATAGTCATTTTATGGTTTGCATGCGTATACATATATTAATTAAACTAAAAATGAAATATGCATTTCACAAGCTGCTGATGCATTATATATTAGCAGGCATTTATTGTTATATAGCATCAAACACATTGTATTTCACCGAAAGAACACTTACTCAGAGAGACCTTTGAGTTTGTCCCCTATCCTAAAGATTGGTTCACTAATGTCTCGACATGGGTAATCAGTGAGCACCACAAGACTGTCACAGTCTGTAAATGTAGATTAACAAACAGTATAAATAATGTCAAAGACCCACGTTAATACACATTTAAGCAACAGACCTCCCATACAGCAGGTGACGAACCATAGCTTACCTTTAAACATGGTGTCAAAGTTGTTAGGCTCTGGGTTTGTCTTTTCCTGCCTCATCACATTGCCCATGATGGCCGTTAAGAGGCCGCAGCTCTACAGATGCTGGAATGTTAAAGGCACATTTCAGTATGAGTTCTGCATCTGATAGTCCAACAGCTAATGCAACAGCTGTTTTAATTTTGCAACTTCCTCTCAGCTAATGTGTTATCTCTACCAAAAAATAGAACAGGGAAGCTGCGGAGAGCCCAAGTCTACCACTATTTTCCACTTAACTTCTTCCTGACAATGTCAATATTTAACTTGCATTTCTACAGTGCAAACAAAAAGTATATGCACCATTGGACTTATTTTTGTATTTTTTATAAAACAATTTTTTTATTCATAGCCATAAATTGCCTTGTTTGTTTGGGTCTCATCACTTAAAATGCCATTTTGCATCACAGGCCTTTAACCAACCTCAACATTACGTCTAAATTTTGACATAAATGCTTAGAAGTGGTATGTGCTCAGAAATTCTTAATGTAATATTTTGTAAACATGATAAATCAAACCATGGATAGAGGGAGATTACTGGAAGTAACTAAATGGATAAGACCCAAACAGCATCCTTACACTTGACACTCTTTTTCCCTGCAGCGAAACACCGTATGAATGTCAAAACTCCATTTTATTTCCCACTCCACACTAACAGAAATATGCTAGGCACATAAATTAGTTTTCTTACCTCTCACCTGAAGCAGTTAAATATCCATGTTTCCTCCAGAGGGCAAAGCTTCAGTTCTGGCTGGCTGCTCCCAATAAAGTTGAAGCAGGTGGTTCAGAGTAAAGAAATACTGCCCTGGTCTCAGACCGAAGGCCAGCAGTAAGAGCAGTTGTGTTGTAATGGCCTGCACTGCTCTGCAGGCTTATCTAAACTGAGCGCTGGTCTACTGAAAAACAGCACACAGCCACATACTTCCTCTGGTAAAATGAGGAAGAGTTCCCTAACCTTGTCTTCCTTCATCCCCTCAATGTGCACCAACAAAAATGATTACACATTCTTAATGCAAATAAAAATACAGTACAGCAAACCATTTTTTAATGCAAATAAGTACAGTTTGCAATGCTTGCGTTTACGATTTAAATACGTGGTTTTGGTGCTCTCAGTATCATAGAGTGCTCAAATGGGTATTGTGCAACTTCCTGTGTATGGCATTAGTGGGTGAATGTCTGGGTGTGAGTGCGTCTAGATGTGTGAATTTCTGTCTCAGAAGCATAAAAATGGCTTTAATGATACAAAATGTAGTGATAAACATTAGCCGTTTAGCTTTAGCCTTAGTGTTTTTATTAGCTTTATTTAGGTTTTCATATGATCCTGCAGATCCACCTATATGATTTACAATAAAAGGTGGCTACACAACTGAGAATTTAGCATTTGTTCTCCAAATGAGAGGTCATTTTTGTACATTTTTAGACATCAGCTGGAAAAAAGGAAGTGTGTCTGTTCATGCATGAGTTTTTATGCATTCCACATGCTACTACATGTGAAAAAATTAACACTATACAACCATCCCAAAACCTTATGCCTCTGGAGACCTGCAATATACAATAAACTCCATTTATAGTTAAGTTTTACAGCTGATGATGCAAACTGCAAAACGCTTAAAAGGTGTCCATTTATTTTACTGCATTGAAATCACCACCATATCAACCAGTTGTATTCTTTGGGCTGCAAAACAAAAAGATACGTGACAGATGACTCGAGAGTATTTCTGCTTTCTAAATGTCCCTTATTGTGCAGTGCTATGAATATAGAACTAGCTGCTGGCCATGTCCAAGTACCTCATTTTCTCTGGTTCAGAGTCTTGAACTTCTCTTATTTTTATAGTTTCATAACTTTGTTATTAGCAGAAACACATTAAATTAAATAGAGTTAAATACGTTAATAGTTTTAAACACACTTTTAAACAGTTTTTCAAGAAGTGGATACCTAATGATGCAACATTTGAATTTGTTGTCAGTCTGGCTGCCACGACCTTCCAGTTACCCTGTTTCCTGTGCATTTTCACCGTTTCAGACAGGTCGCAGGATTCATTACCGCTGATGCACTCATCAAAGTTTAAAATTATGCATAACAGATCAGGTCAGCAGAACTGTCCAATTTTTATACACACTGGTGTAAACATATGAGATCAGAGCTGTTAAAGCCTTAAAAATATGTGTTCAACAAATTAAATTTGTGCATAGATATGATACATTAATTATCTTGAGTATGCTTGACTGATCTGGTTCAGACTCATATGTCTTTACAACCGGAATGCACCAGCAAAAGTATGGATAAAGTGTCTAACACACTGCCAAAATAATACTTTTAGAGTACAGTAGTGAAATACATTTTTTCCCCTCCATTTCTGCTGATTACTCAATGTGGAAAACTGATTTTATGTCCTTGGAGTTTTGAACAGATTAAAGTGCAGTTGTGTCTCTTTTCTAATGCTTTCTTAAAGCATCGTAATTGGATGAGCAGAAACAGAGGAGGATTACAAAGTTCAGCTCTATCATCATGTGGAGACAACACTTTATCTCGTCATTAATTCACACTATTTGCTTCATTACTTTCTGTATGCTCAACATGATAATTAGCCTAAACCCTAAAAATGATCATGCTGTAGAAAATGCATTTCCAAAAGCTTAGTTGTGGCTTACATTTTAATGTCCTTTTCCATTGAAAAATATGTGCACTTTTTACTTTTTGACAGGGAATTGGAATCAAAAGAGTGATCTCCGTCTGAGAAAGCCATCAGTGCTGTTCTACTTATCAACTGCATATTATCCGCTCACTTCTCACCCATCTAAACTTCATTAATTGCCAAAAGCTACAAACCAGCTGATGCCATTACCACAAATATGACTCTCTATTTACATGATAAATTTTATGAGATCACAATCGTTTTCATTTAAACTCAACAAAAAGTCTACTGGCTTAGGCTATACTTCTCATTATTAAGAAGCACTAGGACATGGAATTAACTTCAAATCTGCCAAGTAAACCTGTGAAGTCTACGATAGCACTTTCTATTCGTTTTAGAATAATAAAAATTCTGCACACAATTAAAATGGCCTTTATCTATATTTTCAACGCTGTTTTGAACCGCAACGGTTCGGTTGGCAACATTCACACTTATTCAAATGAACCCCACTAGCAGAGCAATATATATATATATATATATATATGCCTATATATAAACTAGCAGTGGTCAAAGATAGCTATATATATCTAACGCATGTCCGCATAGCAAAACAACTACAAAACAGCTTGGGTGGACACAAACACTTCCGGTGTGTATAGCAAATCTATACAGACAATTTTGCAAACTTGTCTGGACAATTAAAGTCCACAAGCGTAACACTTGGTTAAAGGGGTCATAGGATGCCCATTTTCCACAAGTTGATATGATTCTTTAGGGTCTTAATGAAAAGTTTATAACATACTTTGGTTAAAATTTCTCAATGGTAGTGTAAAACAACACCCTTTTTACCCTGTCAAAAACAACTCTGTTCACAGCAAGCCGTTATGGTGCATTTCCCTTTAAATGCTAATGAGCTCCTCCGCTCACCCCACCGCTCTCTTCTGTGAGGTGACACGCAGTTCTTTTATGACTGTAAACTTTAGCCGCATTCATCGGGAAACTTGCTAACTAGCACATTATTATGAAAGGCGATTTGCAAAATTCATTAAAAAACGTATACTCACTTCTTCTGTAGATGAGGCTGGATCAAGAATGATTCACGCGAACATAGACGCATTTAGGTAGATCGGGGGCGCATTCCCACTGGCATAAAGTTGGCTTGACCTTGGACATTCGATATTCGCAAATTTAGGGACCGTCTCTAAAATTACATGCGATATGGTATACACTTTTCTAACTTCAATAGCATTTGAGGAGAATGACTTACAGTCATAAAAACAACTGTAAAGTGTTTATCTAGGTGTCATCTATAATGCACACCTTTTACAGCCAACTTTATGCCAGTCGCATAAAACAAAAACAAGCGTAATCCTCTGCGTCTTCAGCGTCTCAGATGTCGGGAGTAAATGACGACTGCTATGTTCAGTATTACATCCAACAACAAAACACCTCAATCGCTTAGGAGCCATTCTTGTCAACACCTGCTCCAACGTTGAAAAAATGGCGGACTGATGACAGCTCACTCAGGGTGGGTCTAGGGTAAGATGGTAAGAAACAGTTGTTTGGTCCCTTACACCCTTCAACCCTTCGAAGCTCTCACTCCGGAGGGTAAACCCTTTGAAGGGATTATAGCATAGGGATGAGCCCTTCCAAATGGAACGCAGGGAGTGTCAATCAACAATCGTGGGAGGGGCCTGGGTTCGTGTGATGTCACACAGCCGGCTTGATTTTAGAAAGGGGTCATGATTTATCAATATTTTTAAAAAACCACTGGGTGGATTTTTATCATTATAGGGTGGTTGTGTACACACACTACATGACATGTACATGACTCCTTTAAATAGGCCTACTCACGGGAAAAAAATTTAATTAAAAAAAACATGGCAGTGTAGCACCACCAAACGCTGTTTAATGTCTGAGCTGAGTAAAGAATAAAACGCTTACCCAAACAGCTGTTTCTTGCATAGCCAAGTCCGATTCACTCTACTTAATCGGTTCGTCTCTCTCTCTTATAAGTAGCGCTGTAAAGTCTGATTCATTCTAGTAAATCGGTTTATTCGAAACTCATTCGAACAGTTAAATAATAATACAAAAATAAATAATAATAATAAATCTGTTCACGTGAATGAGCAGATTAAAGAGTTAACTGAGACTTCAGCTAGACTATATAAATTCAGATGTTTGAACTCTATTTACTATAAATTAACGTGTTCAACTTTGAACCCCTTATTTTTTTATATACCAGCAAAACATCTGAGTAAATTATTGTATACAGTATATAGCCTAATTAATATTGGATAGTTTTTACTTATAAAACATATTTATTGCCCCTTTACTTACAAAAGTTAGCCATTTGTACTGAAGCTAACTATTTTTCCATAATAGTTAGCTGTTGATAACATACATTAACTTTGCAAGCTACAGTTTTAAAGTAGTTTCCCAAGGTTTTAGTGTTAATCATGTCTTTTTATCATTTTCTGGCTGCAAAACTAGGCTGACCACAGCAGATATGGGCCCCTCATAAACTGCATGCAGCCACAATGCATGTAGACTTGAGTGGAAACTCTGACATACAACAGGGTGATTAAGTCACAGTGCAAATTAAGCATTGTGGGTATAACATCACGATGCACACAGTTAGATGGAACTCAGCAGACACAGCAGTACTAAGGAAGAAACACGTGGCAGAGCTCTGTGTTAGCCAGGTCTAATGACTCCGAGCTGTCTCACAGTAATAGGCTGCCTCGAGCAAAAACAAAACTACAGCCATCCTGCGGTGAATGAAGCCGTTTTTAAATAGAATCAAAGGACAAGGTCATGTTATTCACATCAAATATTCCCAAATGTTCATCTGCATTTAAGACTGCCCTTTACAGTAATCTACTTTTTAGTGCAAAAACAGATACTGAAGAAAAACATGCACGTTTAAATAAGGCTTAACTAATTTTTTGATTATGGGGCTACAATTCCTTAAACTGCCTGTAGGTGGGTCATTCCTGTTATGAATTAGCTTTTGAAGTCTGATTCGAACATTTCTGTGAATACCAGGCAGACTTTCATAAATAAGCGCTTTGTAAACTCACATACTTCATCTTTATTATTTATAGCTTGATTATTTACACAGTGGCAAGGCAATATGAAGGAACTTAACAGGATGTAAATAATGAGCGAAAGTCAACATTGCTGAGTCAGGGATTGGCTGGGGGTGTTAATTCAGATTTCCCCCCTTTTTTAATATTATCATCTAGCAGGACAGAATGTTTGAGATTAACAAACTGCTACAAAATTCATCAAATCCACTAATACTTTATGTTTCTGCTGTTGATTTTCCACAAAGGTTGATGTCACTTACTGGAGGACAATGTCTTTGAGAAACGGGATGGTTGCAAAACCCCTTGCAAATTTTGGGACATTACAATATTTCAAAAGACTCAGGATGAAAGGGATATTGATGATAAAATATACCTTATTTAATTTGCAACATTCTGAGATGGAAACCATTAAGAAATTCTAAGAATATGTCTTAATAAATCTGCAGACACAACAGAATTGGCAACATCCACCCACACCAAATTAGTGAACTTATTTTGAACTCATTCACTTAATTGTCCTATCGTGATCAAATAAAATGATGATTTTATCCAATATATTAAGGCATAATGAGGACATAGTTCATGTCAGGAAAGACCTAAGCATCATTCTTTGAAAAGCAGCTAACAGAACACTGGTATTCATTTCTATTTTTGACCACTGACCACTTTTTGACTTTATCCATTAAATATAATAGAGGTATTTGAAACTGTGTAAATGAGAGATGTATTCCACCCAATGCAAATGTTGCCTAAACACATAGAATTTTTGCAAGAGCATTTATAGTTGAACAGGCCATTTGTGTGTCTGCCTTTCTTTAACCTGCAGTGTTAACAAGAATATTCCATCATAAGAGTTTAAAATGAAACCATTGATTTAGAGCAGCTACAAATTATGTATTTTCAGTTTTGATCTACAACAGTTTATGTTTCTTTTGAATTAAATAAATTCCTGTCATATGTACAGTATAAATTAATTGTTTTTACATATCCCATGGATACTGACTAGCCGCAAATAAAGGCTTCAGAGAGGCTGAACCAGAGTCATTAGCCAGAGTCTCTAGTGCTGTGATCCTGTAGTTATTTTAATGACACATAAGTGAAGATTATTATAATAACGGGTACGTGACATTAAGATAATATCTGGCCTAATCCAGGCGCCAGTTGCATAAACTTAGTCTGTATGTTAAGACAGTGTCTTAAGAACTAGTCTGACCAACTAGCAGTTAGCCAAAGGGTAATCAGTCTTATTTTTGGATTCAACTCAGACTAATCTACATTTTTATGTAACTGAATTAAAAAACATATGACCAGTCTTAAAGAAAAAAAATTAGCTAACTAACTTTTAAGACTAGTCTTAACCTTTTATGCAACCGGCCCCAGGACTTAGAGATGGTCGGTTTTATGTTAACTTGCATTTATTGAAAACACTGGCACAGGTCTATTGACAGGATTACAAAAGGACAATATATTAATGTCTTTCACATGTCTCTGTGGAATACTTGATTCTGATTTGTCAGTCGTGCCATTCAGCAGTTTGATATTTCCTAATATTCTCCATTGTCCACGGCAGCACTACAAATCGGATCACTCATGAGGAGCTACTTTCACGCATCACACTGTGGACTCAATTTCAACTTTCAACATTATCAGTAGAAAATAAAAATAACAAATTATCCCGAACGCTGACATACACTCTGTCTGGATTTATTTTGTGCCAATGACTGACTGTACATTATTATTCCTACATTAAATTCTGTGTATTTCTGTGTTTCTATGCCAGTATTCTTGCCTTGTTCTCAATTATTTTGGGCTATTTGGAACTTTAGCGCTTAATCTCTGCATTAACAGATGGTGATTTTCTCAAAATGAGAAACTAAATAGTATTTAGGAGTTAAGTGCTGTCCTGTTTAGACTGTGGGAGCAAAAACCACTCACACTGTTGCACAATCATGTCCTCTGGAACTGGCCAAACATTTCACTCTGCATCTGGAGTTGAACAGAGGAAAAATCCAAACAGAAGCATTGCTCGGTTGCCAGGGCTATTAAAATCAGAAAGGCCATCTGTCAGATCAGATCTAAAATGAGGACCGAAACAAAGCAGGCCCTATCATTTGACCGAAGTGTATGGTGTGAGCTAAAAAAGTGATATGTGGCTGAATTTGACCATACATGGATGGATAGTGTGAATTCCTCGAATAGGGAAACACTGAGCAATGTGGCCAGTTGCCACATTCTTGCATTCCTATCATTTTTTTATTGGATTGTGACATGCAATACATTAAATAGCAGTTATAATTTAGCCAGTACCATATATGTTTACACTGTTATCTTATATTGCCATTTGTAAGGTTTGTGGTTAAAAGTACTTGAAGAGACTGTCAACAGTCATATACCTCAAATGGGAATTTTAAAACTAAAGCTAACAAGGATTACAAAGGCTGTCCAATGAATTACACACGTCTCTGGGAGTCATCTGACCAGGTTATTATTGTTTTCATCCCTCTCAACACTTTTAGTTATCTTTGAAAAATAATACCAAAGCCTTGACTCCTAGAGATTTGCTTTTTAGAGAGAGTTGACCACTATCCACAAAATAAATTTAAAACTTAAATTCCAGCTGTTCCTCACATAAAGTTGTCATATGACTTCAGAAGACACAAGTTGCATGAACTAACTTTGATGATTTATGAGCATGTTTTTTTTTTATATGTTTAAAGCTTGAAGGTTTTTTGTAAATTTTTGTAATTGTAAATGAGGTAATCCTTTAACAGACATTGTTTTGACTCATAATTTGGAAACCACTCCTCTAAAAAAGTGAAAAATAAAAACCCCATTGTTCGGAAATTCTTATTTTAGGACTACAAACTGAACACTTGCTGTTTCAGTGTATTGTCTATGGTGTTTTTCTTGTCCTAGGTTTGTGGAGCTGAATGTACAAATAAATGAATAAAAACAGGGACTGTTTTCTGATCTTTGTGCAGATCAGCTCATTCAGTACTTTGACTAATGATGTCCATAAATGGAAAAGGATGTGAATATCTATTCATAATCTGTCCAAATATTTAACTCCACAAACAAACAATTATGGTAGTTATACAGGGTGATTTTGGTAAAAAATAAATATTATTTTGGCAAAGTTACTGAAAGCCTAGACAGTGCTACTTTTAAACAGCTTTATTTATTTTCCATGAATACCAAACACTTGACTCAGGAAAATCTTGAAAATTAGGCCTCGAGAACTGAGACTTTTTTCAGTCATCAAGCTCTAAATAAGAACATTTACAACCAATACATTCATTTAAGGTGCATCAAAGTGAACGGAAACCCAGTTTTTAAATACTGATTCTGTGAAGCTGACCAATAACAATTACTCATTTGCATGTATATATTTACTTCACCTTTGGCCTTAAAAATGTTATTTCATGAGTTCGCCTGCCCATCCAGTAATAGTTAATGGTAACTAACTTGGCTTGTTGTCCTCGATGGAGACTCAAACCAATATGAGCTCCATGTTCAACCCCTCCACTGCAGTACTACATAGAGGGAGAATAACGGAAATAAAGGAGGAGATGGGGAGGTGGAGGGATGGCGCAATGACTCCTGCTTATATAGGCTTGTAATGATGATTGACAGGACTGGATGATTAGGCTCCTCCCAAACCTACATTTGGAACTTCATTAAAAGTTGTGAGTATGAGTAAATTCATATTTGCTATTAAAATGTTGCTGTCAAATAATAATTAAATTAATACATTTTTTGTCAAATTTGAGTAATGAAATACTTTTCAATCTGTCATGTAACTGGAAAATAGACCATTTAGATTACTTCATGCAGTCTAGATCTCCTTCAGGTCAACGCATTCCTGTTGTCACTCTCTGACTTCATATCTCACAACTCATCAGTGTGCAGTTCAGTGAGCTTGACTATAAATTCACTATTTACTGGAAAATTGCACTGGGTAATACAGGTGTTTTTAGTAAACAAATATCCTAACCACAAAGCAGATTAAAAGGGTGGAATGAGCGGTAAAAATCTGATGACATGGAGATAAAAGCAGTAAAAGAGACTCAACATTATGAAGGGTCTCATTATAGGATAGGCTGACAGGTTAACCCACTTCAGTGTTCTCCACTGGTTTTGCTTTAGGGCCTAGATTTTATATCCTCACCCTGAGGTCCATCGGTTCACATCTTGAGAAGAGAAAAGCTGTATGTTTGTAAGAAACAAATTCATCGAGATGTTTTTTTACTTCAAACCATCATTTCCAGACAAGATACGAGTCCATAATCCATAATAACGCTTCCTCCAGTGAAAAAGTCCATCCCGTGTTGTCCCCTCACATCAAAATCCACCAACATATTTGTTTAGAACTAACTCTTTCTGCTTGTAAATGGTGCTTGATCTGTGCATATTTCTCTCCTCATTCAGACGAGACAACTGGAAAATGCAATATTATGTATAGAGGACTCGTATTTTAGCCTGAAGCAGCAGTTTGAAGTTAAAAATGTCTTGATGGATTGTTTCTTACAAACATGCAGCTTTTCACTTCACAAGACATTAATTGATGGACTAGAAAAATGTGGATTACTCGTGGATTATTGTGACGCTTTTATCAGCTGTTTGGACTCTCATTCTGACGGCACCCATTCACTGCAGAGGAGCAAATGATGTAAGGCTAAATTTCTCCAAACCTTTTCCGACGAGGAAACAAACTCATCTACATCTTGGATAGCCTGAGGATGAGGAAGTTTTTCTTTAATATAACCTTGAGCTACACAGGCCCACCAATATAGGAACTGATTAATGTAATATGCTAAAAGAGGAAATTGTAATTTCCCCATTTAGCATTTAACATGTTAATCAATTGGAACAAACACTGGGCCAAATATTGGAGTATAAGGCATGTTTTTGAAAAATTAAGAGAATGTACCGCTCATTTTTGGGTCATTTTTTTCTTTTCTTTCTTTTTTAGACTAAAAGTAACTTTAATAAAACACATCAGAGCTATTGAGAATCTAATAAGTGAGGACAAAAAGTACAGTGTTTTGCTGTTTAATTCTCTTTGGGTGCAGGGGTTATGCCATCATGGCTTCAGTGCCAGTACTAGCTCTCTGTGGTGCAATGGACTGTGGCTTTCTCCCATGCTTTGCTGGATTTGCATCCAGCCTAGATTCTCTGCCTCATCTAAACCTGGCAATCTGGTGCAAGCCAAAAAGGAAAGTGCATATCTACTGTGCCCTTTGGCATTTTGGTATATGTGTTTGTTTTATATTCACTTATTAGAACAAATAAAAATAGAATTGACTTTTATGGTTGCTGTTTGAAAATGTTATTTAGCAGATGCTTTTTATCTAAAGTGAATTAAACTGGTCCCCATGCATCTATTTATCTATTATTGTTTTAAGTGCATCTAAGCAAGAGGTGAAAGTACCAGATATTGGAATTGTTAAAAGGTCTTTAATAGTAGAAAGGCTTTGCTTGATGCTCAATGATTTTGGTTCACAGTTTAAATTATTATTTTATTATCATGAATCAATGTTACCTGAATAAAACGTAGAAATGAAGAATGATCTGACACAAAATAAAGATCAGTATAATGATCTATGTTTATCTTTTTCTATTAATGCAAATCATTTGACTCAAAGACAATGTTCAGTGGAATCTGAGTTTTCAAATAGAACACACTGTTATTGTTCACATTGCTCGTGCTGGGATGACAAATGAGCTGTCACTAGAATAAATGAGATATGAATGGACATTTAATCATAAGCAATCAGAGAAAAAGAATGCAGAGAATTTAAGTGACCTGTCTGTTTCCCTCTTTGTATTGTACAGGTTTTCCCCCATGTCTAGAAAGGGTTTCCTATTCTAAATGACTGAAGGCACAGGGAATTTCCTAAGTGGACTTTGACTTCTCAGAATGTTTTGATCATAATGAGGCAAAGAAGCTGAAGGCAGTCTTATGAGGGCTTTGTGCTGCATTTGATTTAAAAACATAAGATTGGAAATGCTGTTTTGATTTAGCTGATGTACATCACTATCTATTGTGTTCATTTATCTTCTATGACTTTTTTTCTGTCTTTACTCTCTTTCTCACAAAGGCTGCTATATCAGGTGTCACTAGAGAATGAGAGTTTACATCATGTTTAACTTTACACCCATATATTACAATTCATCCTCTTAAAAGGGTAAAACGCACTTTCCTTTTGTAGCAGAACTACAATTACTCTCAGATCTTTAAGTTGAGCATGTCCACACCTGCCTTATTCTTAAAAATGATACACTTCACTGACTATGCCAGCAAGTTAGTAACCTTTGTGTAGCTCTGTGTTAGAAATAACAGCCTCTTTGTTCTCACGTGTTCATTAGTCTTTCTGCCTGGTACAGTATTTCCAAAGAATAAAGCATCACTAAGCAATTGACTTTCAGCTACGTAGACAATGTAAAAAGTGCATTCCATTTAGTCAAATAACGCCATTTATCGACAAGAAACAATGATATCATCAGTCGCGTTTCCATTACAGATTTGCGCAAAACTTTGGCGATATTTTATAAATGTCGATAAAAAAGTATTGCGAAATGACGGCGTTTCCATTAACCAATGTTATGAGACTTAGACGTAACCTTTTGCCTCTCGCGATAAGTCATGGCAATGGCAAATTGACGCGTTTCCATTAGGCGTATTTTCAATTCGCAATTTCAATTTGCGCAATTTGAAGGGTAATGGAAACGCGCCTAGTAGTGTGGTTATGATTTCCGGTTATGTGGTTATGATCAGGTGGCATAAAGTGCTATTTAAACTGGTCAGTTTCACACAGAAATACTTGAGGGCAATGTTTTCTAATGTAGCCTATTCCCCAGAGACATGCAATACAGCACTCTTCAGGGAAAACTGAGTGATATTTGAACTTCAGAATGGCATTTTGTAGACTATGCCAAAGTGAAATCCATTAGGTATATCAGGGTATGAAAAGAGCAAGGGAACATTTTGCTCTCTTTCTGTTTAAGCCCAATCCAATCTTTCTTTATTCTTGTAAAATAGAAAGTTCTCACAGAGATTGGCAAAATGTGCTTCTGTGCTTCAGGGTACGAATTATGGAGCTAGTGTTTGAGCCATGTTTATATGACTCTTTGCATACGTTTAACCCCAAAAATGACAAGTCAGAGCTGCAATATATCGACGCTCGCCAACAAAATTCACGTTTAGCCGATGGGGTAACCATAGCAACGTCCTGCTGAGCTTTATCGACAAAACTCAGTATTTTTTTACATGATTACACATTGCACATATGCTATAACAACTATGTCACAAAAACCTTTTTTTTAAAGATGACAAAAGACAATTTGGGCGCAACTGTTCGCGCATCTAACCTATAAAGTCAACCTCACATTCTAGTTTGGCCAAATCACGTGATCAATTCCTTGCTTGCGGTCGGTTTGTCCTTGGCTCTGACGTCATTAAGGATCCTGAGTATGAAACCTTTACAGCAGCAGTATCAAGGTGTGTGTGTGTGTGTGTGTGTGTGTGTGTGTGTGTGCTACCCTCAGCTCACTAAATGAATGGATCCTGCTCGCGTATGGGCGATTTTTCAAGAATCATCTAATTCTGGATTCAATGCATTTATCACTCGGGATCAGTGATGACTTGGCTTCTGATGTGGGTTCTACTACTGTAAATATAAAAATAAAAGTTAATTCAAAATATTAATAAAAAACCTTTACAGCAGCAGTATCAAGGTGTGTGTGTGTGTGTGTGTGTGTGTGTGTGTGTGTGCTACCCTCAGCTCACTAAATGAATGGATCCTGCTCGCGTATGGGCGATTTTTCAAGAATCATCTAATTCTGGATTCAATGCATTTATCACTCGGGATCAGTGATGACTTGGCTTCTGATGTGGGTTCTACTATTTGCTTGTGTGCCGCAGGTAACAAATATGTTTGTTTGTTTATGTATTTATATTTATTTACTTTAATATAGTATCTGAATTATTAGATGAAATAACGCATAAGCAACACACCACACCTACAGTTTAATTTAAAACAGGAGACTGTTTTAACATGCGTTGGAAAACTGTATTTTTAACCTACAGACCTACTACTATTACTATACTACTATTTATAATAAATAATAGCCTATGTTCTTTTGCATTAACACTGTAAAAGTTGCTTGGTGCCTGCACATAAAATTTTGAATTGAAATATTTAATGTGCTCTGTAAAATAAACATAGAACAAACCACATAATGAAACAGAGCATTTCAAAAATCCTATTCTTTAAATATATTCCACTTTTTAGTAAAGTGAAAATGAGACACCTTATCAAAGGTTTGTTACGTAACAGTATTTGCATCAGTAACTCTGACACCCCTCTATTCCACGTTAAATTCATACCATATCTTGAATAATTAAAATTTAAATGCGCTATTGATTATCATTTAATTACATGTGACCGGCATTTGTAACAGATGACCGCATGTTTCACGCATTTGAGGAATGCAATTCCTTAACAACAAATTTAATGTGTGAGAGTATACTGCCGCCCTGTGGACAGAAATAAACATGTTTGTCAAAATGCATGAGTGATATCCCTTATTGGTTTGACTCATTAAAGCTACATATGCTCTTTAAAGCTAAGTTCACTCCATTATGTCTTTGAACATGACAGCCACCCTCTTTGATACTTATAACTGTGACCCAGAGGGCGTACTTATCCTGCTTTAAGTTTATTCAACTTTAGCTGTCTCTTCCACCTTCCATATCTTCTGCTAATCTCACACAGGCTAAAAGAGGTCAAAGGTTATGGTGCCCTGCAGCTGTGAGCCACCAGTCTGGTTTACTTTGCGTGTGCTGTATTACTTAAGTCTGTTGCCATGTCAATCAATCATCTTGTTAATTGAACCTGAGGGCCTGAAGCAGTTGACTTTATGTGCCTGCTAAAATCATTTATCAACATGATCTGTCATCCAATACCCCATTATTTACATCAGTTTAAACATTTAGATACATACCATAAAATAAAAAGTGCACTGGAAACCTTAAAATGAATCATATTTAATCTACCCACCCATTAGCTGTGTTTGTTTCTTGACCTGATGTGCAATGATTATCTAGTACAAAATGAGACCCATGAACTGACAGCAGGTCTATAGCTATTATAATTTGATATATGCAGGAAAGTGTAATTAGAACTGGTTCATTACTCTGAGATATGGTAGTATGTATGGGTGATTAATTAAGCTACATTGATTCCAAATATAAATGGCATCATAAATTGCATTTAGAGGTTCAGTTGAAATGCGTTTACATAAAGAACTACAAATTAACCTCTTAAGACCCGAGAAAAGATTTTTAGGAAAAAAATAGTTTTTTTCATGTCTTTACATTGTTTAGAGCATTAAAAATTTTTTTTAATGATATTTCGTTCATAAGTTATGCTATGTCCTCGGTAGAGGACATCGGGTCTCAATTTAAAAAATAAAAATAGAAAGACATGAATGAACATGCATAGGCAAAAACAATAGATTTTTTAAATCACCAATACATTTTTAGTTTTCATGATTTTTTTTTTACCAAACTTTGTATAAAGATGATTCTCAACTATGTTATAACAGAATGATTTGATATACCATTTTTCTTTCTGCAAAATGTGTGTAAAATGGCCATAAACGGGTTTTCTCATTATATACAATGTATCTATAAACTAAATCTAATTTGCATATTAATGTGTTTTGGGGGTAACGTAATGAAAAAAGAAGTGTAATAATGGGAGTAATATTTGACAAGATTTTCATAATAATATATAATATTTCATAGAATATTGAAACATAATTTCTTTCCCTATTCATTTGTTATGTCTCCCAAAATGCTAATAAACATGCTTTTAGTCCCAGTGTCCTCATATGAGGACATGTATGAAATCAACATCCTGTTTCGTAACAGAAAGTCATATTTTGATTTGAAACCCCATAACATTTTCCTGAGATGTTGATTTATGACAGACAGTTTAAAAATTAGACAGATTTAAATGATAATTACAAAATATTATCATATTTCCATAAGAGTGTCACTAAATTAATATCAGACATTTTTAAAGACCAAGGAGAGGGAGTGGTCACAGTGAAACATCCAAACATTTAGTATCTCTGAAAAGCCCTGAATGTGCCCTGTACAGGACATTCAGACGTAAAACTGTGGCATGTATAGTCTCAGAGAAATACACCAAAATATAATGTCCTCATATGAGGTCACAGGGTCTCAGGAGGTTAAGACATTTATCTATGAAAGCTTGTTTCTGCCACAGGATAAAAAAAATAAAAAGGTAATTGCGACCTTTTATCTCACAATTGTAACTTTTTTCTCACAATTCTGATACATAGTTCTATATAAATAAATAAAAAACTGAATGGGGGGGGACAAAAGCCTAAATATGTCAGAAACAGGAATCTGTCGGGACTTGTGTCTTACAGATTCACAGAGCATTTGCCCAGGATTCCTCTAAGATGCTGTCCATACCAGAGTTCATCGCCCCGGAGCCCTATAATCGCACCCAGTACTGCCAATGGCCCTGCCAATGTCCTAAAACTCCCCCCACCTGTCCACCAGGTGTGAGCTTGGTCATGGACGGCTGCGATTGCTGCAGAGCATGTGCCAAACAGGTCGGGGAGGTTTGCAACGAGAAAGAAAACTGTGACCATCATCGTGGCCTTTACTGTGATTACAGCGCAGACAAGCCTAGGTACGAAAAAGGAGTATGTGCCTGTAAGTGTCCTTGTACTAACAGAGTCTTCTTATTAACACTGTGTTCCAGTCTTAGATTAGATTACGATGAAGATTTAAAAGGTGGATTAAGGTGGCGGAACCCAGATAAACCAAGCCAGGGGATGCTGAGCAGAATTATAATACATTCTGTTCACCTTTTAGCACAGCACAACACATCACACACTTTTCTTGGCATTGTATATCCAGTGTGTGTTTGATGAACTTGACTTCACTCGTTTTGCTCTTTGTTGCTATCCAGATCTGCCAGGCACTGGCTGTGAGCACAATGGTGTGATCTATCGCAATGGCCAGAGCTTCCAGCCCAATTGCAAATACCAGTGTTTGTGTGTGAATGGTGCGATCGGATGTGTCTCGCTGTGTAACGAGTCTCAGCCTCCCAGGGTTTGGTGCCAGAACCCACGGCGAGTTAAAATCCCCGGCCGCTGCTGTGAGCAGTGGATCTGTGATGAGTCCAGGAGGGGGCGCAAGACAGCAGCAAGACACACAATGGCTGGTATGATCTCCAAGTGTCTCATAAACTTCCTGCAAATGGCTGGAAACTCATCCTGGGCAGATAATTCGTTGATAATGCTTGGAACATGTCCCTTTAAGTGATACCATGCACTTGAAAATAGAAACAAGACTAAATCGTTTAGACAGTACAGTTTATTACTTAATATACAGACGTTACTTCACAGCAGTGAACAAACTAATTAAAACTTACAACAGGATATTACAAGGAAACATATGTCAACATATGTTTTCTAATGTCAATTCCAGGCCTCTAAGACTCATGGAAATGTCTACAGTTTGTACATTTATTATATTATATTATATTATATTATACTATATTATATTATATTATAACAATTAAAATGTACAGAAGTTTGGGGTTGGAAAGACTTTGACTTTTTTTCATTTAAAGAAGTGATCTAAAACATTAATATTGTGTGTGTGTGTGTGTATGTACACACACTACTAATCTAAACTTTGGGGTTGATAAGATTTTTTAAATGCTTTATCTCTTTATGTTCATTAAGGCTGCATTTATTCCGTCAAAATTAGTGAAAACAGCAATGCTATGAAGTATTACAATTTAAAAGAGCCGTTTTCTATTTTAATATATTTTAAAATAAAATATTAATTTATTTCTGTGATGGCAAAGCTTAATTAAGAAACATGTTAAAAGCAGGTGATAATTTTATTTCAAGATTCTTTGATGAATAGCAAGTGCAAATGAACAGAATTTATTTTGAAATAGAAATCTTTTGTGACATTGTAAATGTCTTTACTGTAACGTTTGATTAATTACACATGTAAAAATGTGCAGGTGTAGGTCATTGCAGACATTTTCATTTTTGAGGGCAATGCATGAGTATGATGGTATGATTGTTCACAGATTCTGAACAGACTAATTTCTTTCTTTCTTTCTTTCTTTCTTTCTTAAATTTCTACAAACTAGTTTTTGCTCATCCACACTTATGTATGGAAGCCCTGAACCACAATGTGGAATATATATATATACATATATATATATAATCATTGTCTTTGCATTCTTACAGCCCTGTCTAGTGTAAAAGACACCTGGCACAAGAACTGTGTGACACAGACAACCTCCTGGAGTCCCTGCTCAAAGACCTGTGGCCGTGGAGTGTCTTTACGCATTACTAACAACAACAAGCAGTGTCAGATGGTCAAAGAGAGCAGACTCTGCAACATCCGGCCATGCAAAGTGGATATCACAAAGCACATCAAGGTTTCAGATCCATTGTTACATTTGAGAGTGACATGAATGACTATAGTGTATAAAAGGATATGTTTTGACCCTGTGCCTTTTTGCCCTTTTTTCATCTCTCCACAAGCCTGGAAAGAAGTGCTTGAACATCTACAGGGAGGAAAAGCCACACAACTTCACTATCTCAGGCTGCACCAGTACAAACACTTACTGGCCCAAGTACTGTGGAGTGTGTACAGATGAGCGCTGCTGCATCCCTTACAAATCTAAGACTGTTGAGGTCGACTTTCAGTGCCCGAATGGATCTGGCTTCACCTGGCAGATCATGTGGATTAACGCCTGCTTCTGCAACCTGAGCTGTAAAAACCCCAATGACATATTTACAGATCTAGAACTGTACCATGAGAGAGGTGAGGTTGGAAACTGAGTGTACGAGACCTTGCAGAAAAAGTCAATAGAAAGATTTGGGAGAAAGCCACAGTTTTTTTTCCTGAGCAAGAGTTAATATTTAATTGACCATCATCTTTGGAGTTTTTTCTTTTGTATTATGCGAGACTTTTTACTATTGGGAAAAACTGAAATAAACCAATATATCCGAATATATTTTATTTTGAGACTATGTGGCCTATTGCAACCAAATTGTTCATATATGTAGTTATTTCAACCAAGATTATCCCAGCTTTTGTTATATTGCGACAAATCCTTTTGTACAAAAGATGCAAGTATGTATGAAGACAATATCATGTTGACTTCTGTTTAATTTATACAAATTCTATGTAAAAAATATATATATTGCGTTTATGTATTGATAATGTACAGTTTTTGTAATTTCATGCCTTTTCTACATTTATGCTCTTAAATGACACTGTAGTCCTTGGAGCGAATTTTGCCTTATAAAGTTAGGCTTTCCATGTACTATAACGTTTTGCATAGACACTTCTAATTGAGAGACAAAAAAAAAAAACATACAAAAAATTTGAGTAACCAGCTTTTTATTTTCCTTTTTTAAATAAATACAAACTGTTATTCCATTAAAAATGCAGTGCATTAGATTGTTTTACATCTTTACAAAGCAGAGTGCCTTACCAAGCTGCAAGCATTTGTTTTAGTGTGTGTGGAAGAGCAGGTGAGTTGCTTATATTATCTCTTTCTGAGCAATCCTTCACTTTACTCTTTCAAAGCCTTGAGAAAAAAAGCATCCAGTCCAAGTAGAGGATTCCATGGCACATTTTGTTCTGTTGTGCTTGATTGCATAGAAATCATCATCGTTACAAACAAAAAAACACCAAAAATAATCACTCATATAGTCATTTTCGTGTATTCTTATATCTACAAATTGGTTTTTGTTAAACTAATGTTAAGATTCTTTAAAAACATTTGATCCCATAAAAATAATTTTAAATCACTTTCAAGAGCATCAATCACTGAGTTACACATATAACCCAAAATAATGGGACAATCCCAACAAGGAAAATGCAAATCAACACATTATGAGCCTAAACCTTAGTTTTATAAGGTAGGTTAGCATCATGAAAAAAATACCACCATCTCGACCCTGTGGTCAACCAATCCCTTTTCTATTCAGTGAGGTCCATTTCAACATATACAGATTATACAAATTAATTATGCACTTAAACTAGTGTGTAAAAGTGGTATAATAACTTGACATAAGAAAATGAATCGCAGACTAGAGATCAACATAAATTTACAAATGTGCCCTTCTCAGTGCCCAGCTTACTTGGATGATGACCATCAAAATGGCTCTGTGCTGCATTGCCTCTAACAACAACAAGACAGCTATTGCGCAGGGTGCAAAAAAGAAGAAATATCTCCATCATCCTGTCCTTCATTCACTCTATCCACTCCTTCCTTAGAGTTTCCCCAGGAAATATAGTCTTAAACACAAGACACTTTGGCATAAATGCTCTCTGACAAATAAAACAGTGCAAGACCCCTGAGGGAAACAGCACAGCGGCATGCGGCGGTCCTGTTGCATGTGTAGTTAGTGGCAGCGCAGCACAGTCAGAACAGAGAGGTTAATGCATGTGTGAGATGGACCGGGTCACCAGTCTAACAGGTCACTTCGGTGGACTTGGGAGCCTGGTCCACAGAACTGTCCATGTTGTCAGTGTGCGAACGTGTGCGTTGGTTGTCGGAGGTGTGGGCTCGGGCACGGCCCTCGTTGGTGTGGGAGCGACTGCGGTTGCCCTCGTTAGTGTGTGACCTGCTGCGGTTGCCGTCAAAGGAAGTCACACTGGATCCGGATGCTGTGCGGGAACGGACCAGGCGGGTCATGCTGGCAGAGGGCACTAAGAGGCAGAGGAACACAGATTAGGATACATATTTTAAAGCTTTTTCATGTTTTTAAATGTAATTGTTTAAATGTTAAAATACTTGATATAAGCATGTACACTACCATTCAAAAAATTGGTGTTGGTAAGATTTTTTTAATGTTTTAAAATAAGTCTCTTATGCTCACCAAGGCTGCATTTATTCAATCAAAAATACAGTAAAAACAGTAAAACTGTGAAATATTATTACAATTTAAAACGGTTTTCTATTTGAATATATTTTCAAATGTAATTTATTCCTGTGATGGCAAAGCCGCATTTTCAGCAGCCAGTTTTCAGTGTCACATGATCCCTCAGAAATCATTCTAATATGCTGATTTGGTGCTCAAGAAACATTCCTATTGTTATCAACGTTGAAAACAGTTGTGCTGGTTAATATTTTTGTACATGTTTTTTCCCTTCAGAACTAAACAAAGTTCCAAATAACAGTTTTATGTCTTTACTGTCACTTGATCAATTTAATGAGTCTGTGCCGAATAATTTTTTAAAAACGTATTATACCCCAAACTTTTAAATGGTAGTGCATATCCAAGTTTAATTCGTTTTTGCAGCCGTTTATAAATTATACACAGCATTTTAAGAAAAAGGTCAAGTTGAGCAAGTCAGGTTGAAAATTATATCACGCCACTAGAGGGCAGCACAGCCCAGTCATATATCTTGCTAGTATTCGCTAACGTTATGTTAATTTTACATGAACGAAGGAGTTCAGGCAATGCACTGTGGGCATTCCTTATGAAGCCACAGATGTATGGTTAAACAGAGAGTATACTGAACAAAAAGACAATATCAGTACTTACTGTAACCCATTCCTTGAATGAAGTACTTGAAAGCCTCTGTTAGCTTCCCAGGCTAAGGAGACAATAAAAGCAGAAATCAGTTTATTTGGCTACAAAAACAGCTAATCAGGTCGAGGTGGAAAACAGATTTCCCTAAGTACATGTTGTGAAACCGGACAGATTCTAACAGCCGGTAGCAGCAGGTGGTGAACAGAGTATTAGACCTGAGAACTATATGCCATCGCTGTCCGTAATGAGATTATGGCGCGCTTCATCCCTAATAATCATCCTGTGCCTTGAGTAGCCTAAACTTGTAAATGAATCTAAATGGCCATAAAGGTTATGAATACACACCTGGTCGACCTGGGGCAAGCCTCCACAGTCAGCCATCTGACGAAAGAGAAGGAACATAAAATGTTATTTAAAATGCATGGAAAACACAAATGCGTCACTGCTTGTTTCTCATTTCTGTTTCGGCCATTCACACAGGTGTCTAAAACACCTAGCGCTCCATTAACTCCACTAGTCTCAGCACTTATCGGTGATAAATAGGCCATTTTAGGCGCCATAAACCTAATTCTTTGTCCACCTGAGGGCGGGCTGTGGAAAATTAGGTCAGCCGAGGTAGGACTGGCCAGTGTGGACTGCTTCTGCACTACCTGGGTAAATTAGTCACTAGATAATGCTGAGCTATCAGAATCTTATCAGTGCCTGACTTTTCCATGTGGCTATTAATACATGCCAGCTTCACTGGAGTCCACTCACCTTAAGCAGTGTGGTTTTGGTCGGGTCCAGTTTTGTGTTGCACTCAACCTGTACAGAAAACAGACATGTTAAACCACTAAATACACATGCAGTGGATATAAAGAGTGGAGCAACAGTGTGCAGAATAATAAAAAGCATGGCAGTAATAATGAAGTGAAGATAGTCCTAGATTATACTTAAACCTACCACTACATCCACTGCAGGGGAACTGTCTCCAACTACCAGGAGTGCAGGACACCTGAAAACAGAACAACAAAGTCATTACTACAGGAAATTGATCCTGAATTGTCTAGAGGTTTTCCAAAGATTTTTTTACTTACTTTAGAGTGCTGACATTGATGTGGCCACCAGGTACAGGCCTCTCGATTTCCAGGTCTCTTCGGCTGTGAAGTGGAGGAAAACATTGATTAAACATTATGTCAATGCTAAATTAACTCTTTTTTTAGCAGGATGTTTTAGTAGCCGTGTTGTGTTTACCTGTTGTAGGACTTGACAAAAAGTTGCAGATTGAACTGGTTCATGTCATTCACAATGTGGTGACGGTATCTGCCAATGAGGTCATGGTTCTGCTGGATTTCCTCCTGGAGAAATAAGAAAAATATAATAACATTGCTGTTATACGATGTATAGATTCATCAATTCAAAAATTATCTAGAGGGGGTCAAACATTGACTAACCTTTCCAAACAGGTGAGAGATGATCATGTCAGGCATGGCGTGAGTCCAACCAGAAATCTGTAATTCAAGATAAATGAGCCCACAACAGCGTAAAACTCTATATAACTTATGAATCTTATATAAATTACAATCAGAAAGTGGTCAGCACTCACTTTGTGTGCTGCCCAGTCCATCCAGCCTTCAGCGCATGGGTTGATGTTTATTAGCACAAGGCCTTCCACCATAGCAGGGTAATCCAACTATAAAAGGAAACAGTATTTGTAAACCACATCTAAAGCCCAGTTTATTAAATAACCAACCCGCAAGTCAAGCAGATTTTTTTTTTCACACTGGACATTCCTCAGCAGCTAAACTAGCTAAATGAATACCAAAATCCACAGGAAAAGAAACACTTTTAGCTCTTTATCCTGGTTTAATTAAAACTTTAAATCACTTAATAATAATCAAAAAGGAAGTCAAACTCACTGCAAACTTAGCAAGGATATAAGCACCCGCTCCAACAGCCATGCCGATCACACTCTTCAGCCTGTGGGGTTTAGGAAAACTAGTTAAGACAGAAAATAATCTGAAATCTACCTAAAACTTAAATAATTAAGCAATCAACTCACCCAAAATGTTTAAGGATTGATGGAAGTGTCTCAGACAGTTGGTCCATGGAAGGGTACTCATATCTATAAAAAAGACATTCTTATTCTTCTGCATTAATTTACAATAAAGATGTCCACTTATATGTCTATACATGATATAACTCACCCAGTGGAGAAGGTGTTTGCTCCCTCTTGCTGCCCTGGTGCATCTACATGACACACAGCAAAGTGCTGCATGATCTCTTGCATATCATCATGGCTGAACAAGGTGTCAAAGCAGCTTTTATCTATTGGAGAAGCATAATTTATGCATTAAAGCCGGTCTCCTTTAGAAGAATCTCTTGATTAATGTGTTGTAAAGCAACACAAAGAGATTTAGGGGGCATTTTTAAACATAAAATCTTACGGTTCAGTCCAATATCATGGTAGGTGAGGATGACGGGCCGTTCACCCTTAGGAACCCCTTTCATGGTACAATGGACTCTGCCATATGGAGTCTCCACATCATGTTCCTACATGCAACATGGTAAGAAAACGCTTATCAGCATCTGCTGAACCATCATAAGCAGCATTAATCTCATCTGCAGTACAACGTATTATAACAGCGCATATATCAATGACAATTTATGAACGTTTTTTCTCTGTGCATATAACACCGCTTGGTTTTAAGACCGTTTTAACAAAGTAGCCTTGAAGTTTAATGGTACATTTAAGGACAGGCACAATTTGGAAACATTCTGCAAATGAACCACAGACAAACTGCAAACATTTCAACATTCAATGCACTTTGGTTTTAAATCTGTAACCTGTAAAATATTATCGAGATCTAATCTGCTTAATCCGCCTGTAAGGCATAAAGAAATTAAGAGATTATAAACATCAACATTTAAAAAATTGTGCATTGTTAAAAGCACTATACAAATAAATCTGACTTGAATTTTTGTCAAAATCGAAACTTTACTCTTTGCTCACCACTAAGACAAGAAAAACAGCCAATGAAAACCTCAAAAAGAATGAACCAAAAGCAACATGAATATTTCTACTCACAGCGACTTCTATCTCGAAAACTAATTCCATATCAGAGTCCTCCAGAACCATGGCTGCCGATAGTAATCAGTAGTAGTGATGAGAATTGAATTGAGATCCGATTGAAAGTAAGCTCCTGTTTGCGGACCTTGCTAATATTCATCTGTGCACAGGGTTTTATACCCCTGTTGCCGTCGCTCGACATAAGCCCCATGCTCCCAGCATGCTTTGCACTGAGATCAAAACAAGTTAATTCTAGTTAACGACATCCGTAAATTGGATCAGCCTGCTTGAAGTAGCCACCTCTAGGCCATCGGAAACTTAGGCAAGTGCAGCCAAACAAAAATGTGATGGAGGTGTGCACTGAATAACTGTTGTCTTTTAGTAATAAATATCAGCAATAAAGTGCAATTAAGCTAAACAGAAACTCACATGGTCAAGGCCAATATGTGCTGCTACTTTAAATTTTTCCTTCATTCATTTCAGTCTTAAAGAATCCAACTCATAAAACTTTTTACTTTGGAAAGAACACATCTTGATGAAAATATCACTTCCAAAGAGCATCTGTATTTCTATATTTTTTCCCCATGTTTAAAAATGGAAGCTACATAGCCACTAAAACAAACAAATCATAAATCATCATCAGCGGATTGAACGTTAACTTTCGATTTAACTTTCTTGAAGTTAATTTAACACTAGTGACAATCAATGACAAATAACCACCATGCACTGTAAAAGTCATTGAGAAAAGTCTTTGAGTGTAAGCCACCGGTCAAAGATCACCTGGCTGACGCTGCAGAAACTAGTTACAGCTGCCTCAAGTTGCAGCACGAGCTGCTAAGAAAGCCAAATAACATCTTTAACACTGACAAAGACATAAACATCTTGTGCTTGGCTTTGTATAGTGACTGAACACAAACATATGCTGTCTCCCTACTGGCACTAATCTCTTTAAACGGGACGAGCCCTACGTGAGCGCCTCGGGCAGATGGCCAGTGTATCCCTCAGCAGCCCACGTCATTGGTCTAGAGGCTGAGCACTCTTATTAAACACATGACCTGCAAACTTCAGGACCTTAATCTGTGTGAGGATCAGCACGAGAGGCCTGTTGGATGCGAATCTGTACTGTATCAGTACTGTTGTAATGCCATGGTGTCAGCAAAGAATGACCTCTTAGATTTTTGAATGAATTCAAAAGAAAAAAAATGAAAAATCATACAAAAAACATGAAATGCTTGCCTTAATCACCAACTGCTGGACAGCCTCTCTTAGCCCCTAGAACAGAGAAAAAAACAGTGCAAGTTACCACAATATTTGTTCACTATATTGCCATACATAAATCTTAACAAATATAGTGTTTTACATACTTGCAAATCCCTGTCTGCGATGAGAGGCTTCGACTCAACTACTTGGATATCATCCATTCTCAACTAGGACACCTAGAGATAGGAAAAGGTGACATAAATACAACCATATTACCATTGGTGCACTTCAAATAATTTACCACAAGGTCGCAGAAGGAAGTATCAAATTACTAGTTCCTTGTTTTTGTTGTGGTGTAATTCAGCTTTGGCAGTGATTATTTACAACAGCATTATTGGAGCTCATAAGTGGATTCAAGAAAATAAGATACATTTTTCTCTGGACCATTTGTGGTGTTTTTATTTCATAATTTACCATTTTTTATTTTAACGTTAAAGGTTTTTGTCACATACACATTACATGTGATGTATTGCAGTGAAATGCTTCTACCTAGTTTCTCGTCCTACAGTGCAACAGGAATAATATTAATAGACTATCAAGAATATGATATGACAAATAACAAAGAAAATAATAAAATGTAGTCTAATATAGTAGAAACAAGAACAACAAAGTCGTTTTCAAAAACTACACAATGTATTCATTCATCATGTTATGTTTAATATTTCACTATTAAAACTATTTCATAACATTATTTTTGCAGCTGTAATCTAGGGTACATTTATTTAATGCTGTGCAATATTAAATGGTATTAATGTATGCAATGTATATGCAGCTTCTGATGCAGCTTTTGAACTCTTTTGCCGTTTCCCACATATTTGGCACTTTACAGATACATTTCTTTGCATTTTGTTTTTTTGATTATATCCTTAGCTCTTCAAAAGAGCCTAATCTGTTTTGGATGATGCAGATCATGCATTTCAAAAGACGACAGTTTGAATGTTGATGCGCATGTAAATGGAATGGGAGCTTGAACAGGCTCTTTGTCTGGCTGAGGTTTCTAAAGGTCACATGTCAGGCTTTTCCTCTGTAGCGGGCCTGGACGCTACCCACAGGAAGCCACTGACACAGCTGCTTCCACAGCTCCTGCAGTCAGTCCCTCCACCCCTTTAACACTAGCCTTTTTTTTTTTTTCAGCTTTGCTCCAAAGCCAGCATGAAAGCCTTTGTCTTATCATCCCACAGGTTCAAGGAGTGTTCCTGAACCAAGCCCCTATAAAAAGGCAGCGATTGATTTTTTTATTCACAGACGAGCTCTAGGAACCAAGCCAAGATGTTTATCAAAAGGAATTTCTGTACTTCAAAAACCATGATTGTGCAGTCCATCACTTGCTGAGGTCTTTACAGCAAACCCCGACACAAATTCCTGACCAGAATCATGTGGGAACTGAAATTACTCATGAATAACAGACCAAGCTAGAAGAAATCAGCTTAATGATACTTTTTTTTAAATATATAATCAAATATAAAAAAAGTTAACAAGTGATGGTTAGCTGGCAAGTATAGGTCACCTGCTTGTTTTTAAGCTGTGTGCCCTTATGGCCTCTTTTGAATAATCTTTTACCTGGGAGTGTCAGTAACGTCTCAACAGGATATAAACCGGAGCAACATAAGGACAGATCCTGCCCTTCCCATGCCCTAAAATACTCACTATAGTTCAAAACATCCAAATTCACCTGTTCACTTCAATCTCAGGATCAGGATTTCATTAAAGTGTACAATGGTAAATTAGACTAATTAATGTCTTACATAAAATACTAATTTAGGAATCAATTGATCAATATTGGGATGGTTCAGACACATTAGTAACAGATGCATTGTGCATTTGAATGAATATGTGCATATATTTGTTTTGAGACGCTATAAAGATTCAAAGGTTTGCTTGCTATTGCATCAATGTCAGTAAGTATAATATTTATGTTGGAACATAACCATAATTGCAGCTGCACCCTGCAGAGGAGAGAAAAATGCTTGTTTCACTTCCAATAACCACTTTTTTCTTCTTCTTTTCGGAGATCCAATTCATGAAACACATTTTTATACTGAGAGAGATACTGAACTCAATGCACATTAGACCAGTCACTGCAGGGGTCCTACAAAATTTCTTCTCCAGTTAAGCAAAAACACTTGTCGACCTACAACACTAATATAAAATAATCTCTGATTTTCTTATTTATGTTTTACATGTATGCACACACTATTTTGTTGTGTATTTAGTTAATGTTTCTGCTGTTATTGCTGTTGTATGAGTAAATGGGTGTTAAACTTTGTCATTGTCATGAACGAGCTTATAATTACGTATATTATTATCCCTAATGTAACATTTAAAACAAAAATTCAAAAGCTTTTATGGCAACAAAGTATTCTATGGGGAAAAATTATCTATTAGTATTTCACAAATGCCTAACCTTGTATTTTAGCTATATCTGAAATGATGTCTCAGACTAAAAACTAAAGCAAAACAAACACAGTTAAGCTAGCTTTGCAGCCAGAAAACCACTAGTTTAGTTAGTATGTCGCCCACTCTAACTTACTCTACTTTGTTGACATATGCACGTGCAACCACACGCACGCGCGTAACACGATAAACAACATTTAAAAAACGATTGCGTTTCGCTGTATAATCATAAACTATACCAGCATTTATTGGTGTCAGATGTTTAATTAAAACATTTTATACCGGATATCTTTAGTTCAAAGCTGATAAACATATCTTGTTCGATATGCCAGATATGTTTTAGATACGGACTGCGGTTTTATTCGATACAGAAATAGTCAACATTTTAACATTAAAACGAATTTAAAAGAATAAAATAGCACTTTTTATGACTTACCGGTTAATTGTCCACAAAATGAAAACAAGAAAATCCAACAAAACTAAAACGTTTCTGCAGAGTTTGAGAGTTAAAACTGACTACGTGCTGCTCGCGACAGGATGTTGCAGGCAATTTTATAAAGATGTGTGTTTAGTCAGTCCTGCCCACTCCTCCTTCTATTGGGCAACCTCACTGAGTCATGCCTTCCTTTCACAGCATTGCATGAGATATGAAAACAGTGTTCACTTGAGAAAACTGTCTTAATTATAGGACTGATCTTTCACATTACAATAAAACTTTTAAAATAAGCTAGTAATAATTACTAGTGAAGAGACTAAAGTTGACTTTAGTGGTATTTGTACACCTGTGTTCTTCCGTCCCTGCATACTGGCATTTGCTGTAAAAAGTAATACAGAATAATCTCAAAGCTGGTTATTGTTTTGAATCAATAAATTATTGTTCAGAGAAGTGCATGCCTTTGTATGTGTCTGTGTGTGTGTGTCCTCTCTAACAGCACAATGCTTTCACTGTGGTTAGCTAATATGAGCCAGTGATAACAAGCACATTCACAATGGACACATTGCACAGAAACTACCATTATGCTGATCAACTCTCAAGCACCATTTACACCACAAACTGAATTAGACGGCAGAATAAATGCAGAAAGAATTTACATCTAAAGTTATGTTCAGCATGAGAGACTTTTCATAAATCAAAACTGTCATAAGATCAGAGTTATTTTTAAGTTGTTTGATGTAAAGATGGGCATTTGGCCAGGTGAAATTGTGTTGTGGAAAAATACTGAAACAATTGTTGACAAGATAAACTTTTATGACTTTAAGATTTATAGGCAAAATGCATATTGAATCAAAGAGTTGACTGCTTGGCTTAATAAACTGGGTTAAAGAGAATAATACTGATAAGGATTGTGGACTTTCACCTGACAGGTTCATATCTCTGTGTACTCACGGAGTGTTTCTCATGGAGTCTGGTGCTACACAAATTTTTAATCATCCACCTACTGATTCTTAATTCTTATAATAATTTTACAAATCTGGAAAAATAAACTAAAATAAATGTAACACATACAGCTATAAACAACAATGACAAAAAAATACTATCTTACTTGCAGCTATTTTAAATTAAATATTATACCACACATTTTAAAGGATGTCATTCTGTTATGTCAGACCTTTGAGTTAAATTATGATTTATTTGAGGGTCAAATGTGTACATTTCTCACCTTTCTGTCAAGTCTCTGTTTTTCACTGAATCTGGGTTCATGACATTGGGTTCTATTCGTGTCCTTGTACTTGAAATACAGAGCAGGTTTCATCTTAAACACCTCATATCTGGTTTGCACAACATGTAGGTTATTGGATGTCTCGAAAAGAACAGATAAACATTGACCTTCCTCTCCCTACAGGCTCTTGGCATCAGACAAATCAAAAGAATAAAAGGAGGTTCAAAACCAAAGGTCGTTTTCTATAGTGGCCATCCAAAAACAGGACAAAACAGTCATTATGTTATAATTTAAACCACGCAGACATGCCCACATCATCCGAATGAACATTACGGCTGGTATTGGCACACTATGTAACAGTATAAAAGGCCTACACGCCTTCCTTTCAGGTACTGAGAGGTCAGTGGGGGCTAGTTTGACGTAGAAATGTTGACTGACAAGAGTATAGTAGATTCTTGCCTTTGTCCCTTGCCCTTGCTGACTTGTCTAGGTCTACAACGTGCCACCTATTCACAAACCAATCCTTTTCCTGTTAAGGCATTATTTTACACTTTAAACTACATTAGTCAAACAATAAATTCATAATTATATATTAGTAATACCCCAGTCATCCTGTTTCAAACCTCTGTCTAACATGCATACTCACAATCAGCTTAAACTGCATTAAACTGCTTTAGTGCAGATGCAGTATGTGATGCAATAACCGTAGTCAGATGTAGTATGAATCATACTAAGCCGTGATTCAGATGCACATGACATGAGACAGCGCTCAGGACTGTCTGAGATGTAGGCCTCACCTCAACATATCACGTAGTTCCCCAGAGCGGGTGCTACTCAGTTCAATGTCATGTATTACTGATTTACTAAAAGGGATAATAGGACGACTTCAAAGTTACACAGTGACAATAAACACTATTTACAGTGCATAATGGGACTGTTAAAGCACTTTATAGTCATTTTTGTAAGTATTACGCAATGGATAAATCTCCAAAATGTGATGGTTTCATTCACAATGAAATAAACCAGATGCAGAATTAGGTCATGAAGTAGATGGTCAATAAATGATGAACTAGGTAATGATGTGCCAACACAAACTCTTATCAGTATGATCAAAGTATTATGGATTACACATTAACGTGTGTGCGACTCATAAACAGACAATATAAACAAGCACATGCAAAAGAACTTAAGTTTTACCCCCAGCATATTACAATTACAAAAAACCTTGACCATTTATCAACTGTGAGAAGGTTTTTGCTATCAATTTACTGGTGTCACTGTTATATGTATAATATTTTTAGAGGTCGTTTCTGACTGAAACTTTTGTATCTGATTTTCGATCAGTTTATCAGTCCTTGTCAGTGGAACAACAATTAGAATTGCACTTTACTGCTCATTTCACTTTGATGCTTGGGATGATAAAGTTACTCAATAACTACAGCCATAACTTTTAGGGCATAATTCTTTACTGTGAAAAGACATGTTTAGTTTTCTAACTACTTTCTATACTAATATTACACAAATATTCCACATTTTCTACCAAAATAACCGCAATCATAAAACCCTTATAAACATTTCCCTCCCTCCGGGCTTATGCATTTTCTGTGAGAAGTGCTAGATATTCCAGTTGTTTCTTCGTTTCTCGCAGCAGTTTTATCCAGACACACACCAAATAATAAACCACTCTGCGTGAATTATTTTTGCAGATTCATCTTCACAAATTTGTGAAAGTGGATCGATTTCCACCAGAGCTACTTTCTCCTGATACAGAGGGATCACCTGCATGAAAACCCCTTCTGCTCCATCATGTCCACTTTACTCTGACCTGGCAACATGGTAGCATTCCTGCTACAGGTCATTGCCTCTGCTGATAAGATGCAACCAATTACTGAAGTGGAAAATTGCTCTGACCTGACTTTGTTTTGTTTTCCATGAAAATAACCTTTAAAACAGGACCTAAACTCATTCACTAACAACTTGCCGAAGGCAACAGTGCAAGGTAACCAGCCACCATCCTGTCCAAACTGAATCTTTAGGTTTCAAATATTGCTTGACTGCAAAACAACAGCCTAGAAAGGTGCTAATTATTCTTGTCAGGCATGAATTGACAACATACATAACGGAGTATAGTATAGGCCTACCCATATTTCCATGTATTTTATTAGATGGGGAAACTGTTCCTGTGAGTGCAAGCAGGACCGCTGCACCACAGGAGCGACACAGATATTGATATTGCTGGAAACAGGAAAACTGAGTTTGGAATTTCTGTAAAAACAATTCAGAGATTCACCTTCGGCTTCATCTTCCACAGCTGGAGAGGCTGAGTTCACATCACAGGCCCCTCTGGCCGAGTCTGTGTAGTGATTGAAAACTGAGTGCCTGACAAATCCCATGTTGAAAGTATCACCTTACGGTGCTGAGAAGTTCAAAAGAGATGTTTTGCTCTTCTGCAAAGCTCATGATTTACAGTGCTTATAAGAATAAACACTGAAAGAAAGATTTAAAGTTTCATAGCGAAATAAGTATACAATGAAGAAATTACTTACCCAGTTTTTTTTTTCAGTAAGCTAAACCTAAGCCAAAGGCAGTGGTAATAATTACTCCATCGCTGAGCTAGATAATAGACACAGCTGCCTTGCTAGGGCAGTGTCTCTGTTAATCATTTTATCCACCTTTTGACCTTATAATCAGTCATAAGACTTTGGGCAATTTTCCTCTCCTGTCCACACAACATGCTCACAGCATCAAAACAAAAGCACATGATCACAAGATCATAAACCCAAGTTAATTTATTTTCTAATGAAAGGTCAAGTCTTTATCTGAAAATATATTGAGGACAATAAATAAATAATCTCGGTTTGAAGTAAAGTTTTCTTTTCTTTTTTTCTTTAATTTGTCATTTTTTAAATCACGCATCATAGGGTTAACATGATGTAACCGTCATGTAAAAGCCCTTGGCCCACCCATGAGATGTAGAAACACCGAAGAGACTTTAAGCAGTGCACTCAGCCCAACCAACGCAGCGTAAACCACCTGTACCATAAAACACTAGCGATGAGCGTCTCAAACGTGGATGTCCTCACGTACTCACGAAAACGTGGCCAACGTGACTGCTGCGTCTGTGATGGGCGGGGCTTACTTGGACGGTGTGTAATAAGGATGATTATATTCTTACGTCATTGTCGCTGGTCATGAAACAAGACCGTAGTGTCAATGACTGGTTAGATTATACGACTGTTTTTAGAGGAATTAATGAGTTAAAAGAAATGTTTCAAAAATATGCAAAATTCTTCTGTAAAGTGTTAAATGTTTGTTGAAATGTACTTTGCCTTGAGGGATTTAAACTGTTTGATACCAAGACCCCCAAAGTAGGCTATGCGAGGCAGCGAGGGACCACCTTCCTGAAATATATAGCTAGTAGGTAGGCCTATATATTAATGTATTAACACCCATTATACTGTGTGAGAAAAATGTTAAACATGATATTATGTATAGACTAGGCTACAACATAACAAATTTTGTTTACAAAATTAAATGACTGCATTTATATTGTCTAATATCAATATTTAGAGTAGTTTGCGGTGTTAGATATGTAGGCTAAAGCTAAAGAGAAACATTATCAAATTAAAATATTGTGAATATTGTTAATAATATTGTGAGCAATTGAAGTCTAAAATCTGAGAAGCAGTAACCTAAATCCCATTCTTTTATGTGGTGATGTAAAACTTTAATCATACTTTTCACAAGAGAGTGAGATGCTGCTGTCGTGTCTCCGCCTCCTGTTTGCTGGTGGTGCATTCACTGCATATCTAGTAACAATTACAACATTTAGCCTACATTTATTCATTTAACAGACGCCTTTGTACAAAGCGACTAACAAATGAGGACAACAAAAAGATCTAGCTATCATAAAGAGACAAATAAAACACGAGAAGTGCCCGTAATACAACGTTTTAGACATCGTTGGTAGGGAGGGACTAAGGAAAAGTTAAAGCTTTTTTTTTTTTCCTCCAGTATGCGGTTAGGTCCTCACGGAAGAGGACAACAAAAAGATCTAGCTATCATAAAGAGACAAATAAAACACGAGAAGTGCCCGTAATAGCCTACAACGTTTTAGACATCGTTAGTAGGGAGGGACTAAGGAAAAGTTAAAGCTTTTTTTTTTTTCCTCCAGTATGCGGTTAGGTCCTCACGGAAGAGATGAGTTTTCAGGGTCATTACAATAGGCTATAAAATGATCTTACAATATATAAATACATTACAATATAAAACATGAGACAGTAGCTTCTGTCTCATTTATTTAGCCTATTGTTATTTGCTTATTTTACAAAGAGATCAATTCTACAGCACACACAAATAGCTTGTTTTGCGAACTTAATCCATGTCAATCGGTCAGAAGAGGAGTTGAGGTGTCACAATCTGGTTTGGCCGTCAACCTTCCATAATCCATGTGGAAGAATACAGAAGACTGCTAATACAGTCCAAGCATGTAGGCTAACATCAGTTCCAACAGCACTCTTTCAAACTAAACATCTGAGACAAATATTAATCATGTGATTAAACAATAAGACTACTTCCTGGTAACGCCTGTGTTTAAAGTACCTCTATTTCAGTAGGCTATTGATATCTCTGTCTGTCTGCACTAAATACAAGAGCACCAGAGAGAGAGAGAGAGAGAGAGAGAGAGTCTGTGGTGTATTTGCTGTCACTTCTTTGCATGGCCAGTTGTCCGTTGAAATGGCATTCATTGAACAGATTTGAACATCTGAAGAAATATAGGACAGAAATATTTGAGTAATAATCACATAGACTAAGTGTTCTTCATCTGCACTGAAAAAAAGGTGTAGAAACAATTTTCACTCAGAAATTGGTAGTTAATTTCACAGTTAATTAGGCTACAAAGAAACGGCGAGTGAAAGTGTAAACAGTACTGAAACAGTACTTTCTTGTAAATCATATTCCAGTAATCTTTGTTTTATTTGCAACTTCAGAAAATCTTCTTTTAAAGTGTGTGTTTTGGGTAAATAATGCAGAATCATGATGTTATTGGGAGCAGTGGAAACTTGTTAGACAAAAAAGGTTTCAAGCCATCAAAGTTACTGCTGTAAATTTATTGTACCATTTTTAAAAATTGGATATCTTAGAAGATAATATCTCCCGCTGAAAGTACCAAAAAATGCTACATTTATTCATTTAACAGACGCCTTTGTACAAAGCGACTAACAAATGAGGACAACAAAAAGATCTAGCTATCATAAAGAGACAAATAAAACACGAGAAGTGCCCGTAATAGCCTACAACGTTTTAGACATCGTTAGTAGGGAGGGACTAAGGAAAAGTTAAAGCTTTTTTTTTTTTCCTCCAGTATGCGGTTAGGGTCATTACAATAGGCTATAAAATGATCTTACAATATATAAATACATTACAATATAAAACATGAGACAGTAGCTTCTGTCTCATTTATTTAGCCTATTGTTATTTGCTTATTTTACAAAGAGATCAATTCTACAGCACACACAAATAGCTTGTTTTGCGAACTTAATCCATGTCAATCGGTCAGAAGAGGAGTTGAGGTGTCACAATCTGGTTTGGCCGTCAACCTTCCATAATCCATGTGGAAGAATACAGAAGACTGCTAATACAGTCCAAGCATGTAGGCTAACATCAGTTCCAACAGCACTCTTTCAAACTAAACATCTGAGACAAATATTAATCATGTGATTAAACAATAAGACTACTTCCTGGTAACGCCTGTGTTTAAAGTACCTCTATTTCAGTAGGCTATTGATATCTCTGTCTGTCTGCACTAAATACAAGAGCACCAGAGAGAGAGAGAGAGAGAGAGAGTCTGTGGTGTATTTGCTGTCACTTCTTTGCATGGCCAGTTGTCCGTTGAAATGGCATTCATTGAACAGATTTGAACATCTGAAGAAATATAGGACAGAAATATTTGAGTAATAATCACATAGACTAAGTGTTCTTCATCTGCACTGAAAAAAAGGTGTAGAAACAATTTTCACTCAGAAATTGGTAGTTAATTTCACAGTTAATTAGGCTACAAAGAAACGGCGAGTGAAAGTGTAAACAGTACTGAAACAGTACTTTCTTGTAAATCATATTCCAGTAATCTTTGTTTTATTTGCAACTTCAGAAAATCTTCTTTTAAAGTGTGTGTTTTGGGTAAATAATGCAGAATCATGATGTTATTGGGAGCAGTGGAAACTTGTTAGACAAAAAAGGTTTCAAGCCATCAAAGTTACTGCTGTAAATTTATTGTACCATTTTTAAAAATTGGATATCTTAGAAGATAATATCTCCCGCTGAAAGTACCAAAAAATGAAATGCCTTTGACTTTGAAACTTAAAGGAAACAGGCCAAAATTGACTTACATTAGCCTATTAATTCATTGACGATATAGACCTCAACACTGTTTGGAAATGAACTGTAATTTGTGTTATTTCTATTGATCTCATTTCTAGTCTTTTAAAAGCCGATGTCAGTTTTGGCCTGTTTTCTGAAACCAGCAGTAACTTTGAAAGCTTGAAACCTTTTTTTTTTTTTTTGTCTAACAAGTTTCCATTGTTTCCAGTAACACCATGATTCTGCATTATTTGCCCAAAACACACAATGTATATAAAAGAAAAAATCCAAAGTTGTAATATAAAACAAAGATTACTGGACTAAAAGGTTAATGGAATATGTTTGACAAGAAAGTACTGTTTTAGCTTAAACTTTCACTGTGTTAGCTATTTGCCATTTCTTTGTAATTAATTGTGAAATGTACTACCAATTTCTGAGTGAAAACTGTGTCTATGCCATTTTTTTTTTCAGTGCAGATGAAGTACACTTACTTCAGTATGTGATTATTCAAATATTTCTGTCCTTATATTCTGTAGATGTTCAAATCACATGAATCACTAAGCTTGCATACATTTTTTTTTTTTTAAATGTCAGTTCAATCCACAACCTTTATACTTGTAATTTTTTTTTGCACCCTCAGATTCCAGATTTTCAAATAGTTGTATTTCCGCGAAATATTATCCTATCCTAACAAACCATACATCAATGGAAAGCTTATTTATTCAGAATTGATATATTATTTATATAAAAAAATTGACCCTTATGACTGGTTTTGTGGTCCAGGGTCACATATTATTTGCTTTATGGTTTGATATATTTTGAAAAAAAAAAGTTATGTTTTTATAACTAATATTTATAGTAATCTTTGTTTTATTTACAACTTTACCTTACAAAAATATTTTTTACAGTGTGTGTTTTGGGTAAATAATGCAGAATCATAAAAAATATTTTTTACAGTGTGTTTTGGGTAAATAATGCAGAATCATGGCGTTATTGGGAACAATCGAAACTTGTTAGACAAAAAAGGTTTCAAGCATTCAAAGTTACTGCTGGTTTCAGAAAACAGGTCAAAACTGGCATCAGCTTTCATAAGACTAAAAATGAAATCAATAGAAATAACACAAATTATTGTCAATTTCCAAACAATTTTATACTCCCAGAGTTTAGGTCTATATCGTTAATGAATTAATAAGTCAATGTTCTTTAGTTGCTTTAATGTAATTTACATCAATATCCAACCTTAACATTTTACCGCCACCCCGTGGCAAATGCGAAAATAAACCTTGTGCCGCAAACAGCGGCGTGGCAAGTCAGCCCCGGGCCCATATGCAAAAAAATTTGTATGGGCCCCCCAATTTTTTTTTTACATATTAGAGTTAAAGGCTTTTACTGAGGGGATCTCTCTTTTAATCGCTCCATAAATCACAAAATACCGCCAGAAAAAAACCACCATATTTAGAGGTTACAGTGGGTACGGAAAGTATTCAGACCCCCTTACATTTTTCACTCTTTGTTATATTGCAGCCATTTGCTAAAATCATTTAAGTTAATTTTTTTTCCTCATTAATGTACACACAGCACCCCATATTGACAGAAAAACACAGAATTGTTGACATTTTTGCAGATTTATTAAAAAAGAAAAACTGAAATATCACATGGTCCTAAGTATTCGGACCCTTTGCTGTGACACTCATATATTTAACTCAGGTGCTGTCCATTTGTTCTGATCATCCTTGAGATGGTTCTACACCTTCATTTGAGTCCAGCTGTGTTTGATTATACTGATTGGACTTGATTAGGAAAGCCACACACCTGTCTATATAAGACCTTACAGCTCACAGTGCATGTCAGAGCAAATGAGAATCATGAGGTCAAAGGAATTGCCTGAAGAGCTCAGAGACAGAATTGTGGCAAGGCACAGATCTGGTCAAGGTTACAAAAAAATTTCTGCTGCACTTAAGGTTCCTAAGAGCACGGTGGCCTCCATAATCCTTAAATGGAAGACGTTTGGGATGACCAGAACCCTTCCTAGAGCTGGCCGTCCGGCCAAACTGAGCTATCGGGGGAGAAGAGCCTTGGTGAGAGAGGTAAAGAAGAACCCAAAGATCACTGTGGCTGAGCTCCAGAGATGCAGTCGGGAGATGGGAGAAAGTTGTAGAAAGTCAACCATCACTGCAGCCCTCCACCAGTCGGGGCTTTATGGCAGAGTGGCCTGACGGAAGCCTCTCCTCAGTGCAAGACACATGAAAGCCTGCATGGAGTTTGCTAAAAAACACCTGAAGGACTCCGAGATGGTGAGAAATAAGATTCTCTGGTCTGATGAGACTAAGATAGAACTTTTTGGCCTTAATTCTAAGCGGTATGTGTGGAGAAAACCAGGCACTGCTCATCACCTGTCCAATACAGTCCCAACAGTGAAGCATGGTGGTGGCAGCATCATGCTGTGGGGGTGTTTTTCAGCTGCAGGGACAGGACGACTGGTTGCAATCGAGGGAAAGATGAATGCGGCCAAGTACAGGGATATCCTGGATGAAAACCTTCTCCAGAGTGCTCAGGACCTCAGACTGGAACTAAGGTTTACCTTCCAACAAGACAATGACCCTAAGCACACAGCTAAAATAACGAAGGAGTGGCTTCTCAACAACTCTGTGACTGTTCTTGAATGGCCCAGCCAGAGCCCTGACTTAAACCCAATTGAGCATCTCTGGAGAGACCTAAAAATGGCTGTCCACCAACGTTTACCATCCAACCTGACAGAACTGGAGTGGATCTGCAAGAGGGAATGGCAGAGGATCCCCAAATCCATGTGTGAAAAACTTGTTGCATCTTTCCCAATAAGACTCATGGCTGTATTAGATCAAATGGGTGGAATACTTCGGACCATGTGATATTTCAGTTTTTCTTTTTTAATAAATCTGCAAAAATGTCAACAATTCTGTGTTTTTCTGTCAATATGGGGTGCTGTGTGTACATTAATGAGGAAAAAAAATTAACTTAAATGATTTTAGCAAATGGCTGCAATATAACAAAGAGTGAAAAATTTAAGGGGGTCTGAATACTTTCCGTACCCACTGTACATAAACCGACCTGGGCACATCTTAACTGTCTGGCCCTACATCCAAGACTTCTTCCTGTCATTGAGAGGCTGTTATCTAACTGCTGTTTGGTGAGGTATGCTCAGGCATCAGTCATCCGTTCCAGGCTACTTCGCAGAAGTCATTTGACCCATTTTCCTCAGGCAGATCCCATAAAGATAATCCTCTCGGTGACAAAACATGTGCCAACGTAAATGATAATAAATCTGTATATAAGCTGGGTTGGGGGCTGGGTACTACTTGTGGAGTAAAGGTAAGATGGGCTTTGACAGTTAAATATGGCACAACAGAGCTCTGTTCCGAAACCTAGTAAACTGCCTATCTAGACAGCAAGTATCATTCAAACACAAAGATGCTTCCAGTCAGTAGACAACATAAGTCTGCCTTTGAAAATACCTCGGGCATACCTACTTAAACATATGTGACCCTAGACCACAAAACCAGTCATAAGTAGCACAGGTATAGCCAACAATAAATTGTATGGGTCAAAATTATTGATTTTTCTTTTATGCCAAAATCATTAGGATATTAAGTAAAGATCATGTTCCATGAAGATATTTTGTAAATTTCCTACCGTAAATATATCAAAACCTAATTTTTGATTAGTAATATGCATTGCTAAGAACTTCATTTGGACAACTTTAAAGGCAATTTTCTCAATATTTGGATTTTTTTTGCACCCTCAGATTCCAGATTTTCAAATAGTTGTATTTCCGCGAAATATTATCCTATCCTAACAAACCATACATCAATGGAAAGCTTATTTATTCAGAATTGATATATTATTTATATAAAAAAATTGACCCTTATGACTGGTTTTGTGGTCCAGGGTCACATATTATTTGCTTTATGGTTTGATATATTTTGAAAAAAAAAAGTTATGTTTTTATAACTAATATTTATAGTAATCTTTGTTTTATTTACAACTTTACCTTACAAAAATATTTTTTACAGTGTGTGTTTTGGGTAAATAATGCAGAATCATAAAAAATATTTTTTACAGTGTGTTTTGGGTAAATAATGCAGAATCATGGCGTTATTGGGAACAATCGAAACTTGTTAGACAAAAAAGGTTTCAAGCATTCAAGTTACTGCTGGTTTCAGAAAACAGGTCAAAACTGGCATCAGCTTTCATAAGACTAAAAATGAAATCAATAGAAATAACACAAATTATTGTCAATTTCCAAACAATTTTATACTCCCAGAGTTTAGGTCTATGAATTAATAGAATTAATAAGTCAATGTTCTTTAGTTGCTTTAATGTAATTTACATCAATATCCAACCTTCCGCCACCCCAAAAAATTGTATGGGCCCCCCCAAACGTTATTGGCTCCAACTCGGTTAACTTATTGTTGATTTTTCTGAAGTGATTAACGTTACCTGTATTCACAAGCTGTTTTATTTACGGTATAAATGCTTGGAAATAATATTTAACGTTTTCAAGTCCATTCATCATTTGTAGCACGCAAGCCACCCAATAATCTCAATAAGCTTTGTTACTTATATTAAAACACAAAGTATGAGCCTTCTGTAAACTTTATAATAAAATACTACAAACAATAAATGTGTTTTTACGCTTCTAAATTTGTTGTGAGATAACTATATTCGTCTAAGTTCAAGCAGCATGTGAATCAGTGATATTTTCCTCTTTAATATTTGCAGCACGAAATAAACATGAATAAATATTTAAATGCATGTTGAAAAAATCAGAACAATTTAATACAAACGAATGTTTCATGAAATCGATCAAGTAGAGCTTCAAAAAACGTCAATAAGCCTGCCTCTTATTGTTGTATTTTATGTTAAATGTGAAGAATGACAGGTTGGATGCCACAGACTTTTTATTTTATTTTATTTTATATTATTTATTCATTTTTGGCAGAGTAGGCTATAGGTGGAATTCTCACATTAACGTCACGCAATAGGCCTATAACCTGATTTTATTATCGTTATTTTGACTTTATTCTTAAAATATTATGACGTTAATCTTATTTTTTTAACATGGTACTAAAATGCCGCCATAGGCTATTTGTACGGCATGCAAACACAATATTGGCACAGAAGCCCAAAAAACAATAAATAGGCCTAAATAAATAAATAAATACTAAGAAGATATTTGAATGATTTATTAATGAACTAGTATTTTCTGAGTCAGTGTCACAAGATGAAGTTGACGATCCTGACTCGCCACCTCAGGATACATCAGAGAAATACATCTTTACGAGCCTACATACATAATGAAAGAGTTTTTGTTTTCTATTTGAATTATTTCGTTTCAAAGTATTTAAAGCATTCTATTACATATATGTATCATGTCTGTGTTTTCTGAGTCAGTGTCACAAGATGAAGTTGACGATCCTGACTAGCCACCTCAGGATACATCAGAGAAATACATCTTTACGGATTAGCCTACATAATGAAAGAGTTTTTGTTTTCTATTTGAATTATTTCGTTTCAAAGTATTTAAAGCATTCTATTCGATATAGCCTATTTATCATGTCTGTGAGGAGGCAAGTATTCGCTGAGTTTCGGTTCATCATTGTGAAGCGCTCCTGCTCAAGACCAAGACACAGAAAGCGCATCCTGTTGGTTTTCCTTAATTATTTTACAAAAGCACAGGTTTTTGTTGATATTGTTTGTGGGTGCACACAAATAAAAGTACACCCTTTACAATTCCGAGCAAAAATGAGCAAAAATGACGGCGAATGTTAAGTTTCCACTCTTAAGAAAAAAATGCAAGTGATCGCGCTGGCGCCTCCATGTCCTCCTGCAAAGCGCGCTTTAGCTTCCACTCTCAGCACAAACTATTGGATATAGCGCACATTTATCTAGGTTTAACGTTTAAACATTGTTATA